>NC_135773.1:2686648-2714461 GCF_028453695.1 Augochlora pura | reverse complement strand
AAAATGCTGGAGAACGCCTGCGTTAACGAATGGTAGCGACAGTTCTCCAAAGAATTTGTTCGGTTACCATTTGATCCCGATGTTCGTAGATTAATTTTCATAGAAATCTGTCCATAATCAGTATACGGAAACAATGTATTTTTAGAATATTAAAAGTTGGGAACAGATTTTAATTCACAAAATGTCACTGTATAAACTGCTCGTAAGAACAGCACGAGATAAAATGAGGACTCTTTTGATAGAAAACACTCTAGTCGTAAGTATCTTTCCTAGCTTTGCATTATTCAAAAATATGTACTTACCTAATTGCGTCTCGAAATTTTCTGTCTTTTCTGCAAAGATTGCTTCATATATGCCATTTTTAGCAATAGTGTTTTTCAGCACTATGTTATAAATCATTTGCAAAACGGAGTTTCGCTATAATTCTGTGCGACGATGTTAACTTTGGCACATAAAACAGTTACCAATGAAAATAAATTTTATTAACTTTGGCACATCGACTGTTCTCTGTCTTCAATAATGTGCGCGCCGATGGAGGATAAGTAATAACGGCGGTAATCGTTGGGTTTCGTTGATGTTTCAGCAAATGAATTTCCTAGCTCGTTCGAATCGATAGTGCGTAAGATCCTGCGGCTACTGTACCACGTGGTGGCACACATTTACCACTGCCACTTCAGAGAGGTAGCACTATTGGGGTTGCACGCTCACCTCAATTGTGTGTTCGCCCACCTCACGCTCCTTAATCAACGCTTCAACCTGATCGATCCCAAGGAAACGGAGATCTTGGGGGACTTAGAGGCTGCCCTCTTGGGTAAGCTCGACCACGGCCGATCGATATTATTATGCAACGCTCGTGGACCTTCAGTCTAAATCTGAAAGACCGATCTTTCTTCGCTGCTTCAACCCCTAAGTGGACCTTCGGAGTAGACTTAACAGAACGATACAGCTAATATATTTAACACACGATTTTGCGCAATTGGTAAATGGCGTAGTAATTTTACTCTTTGGCGTCGAAGACAGTTTATCTACCATTAGATCTAGAAGTGTTTGCAAAAAGAAAAGGAGGACAGAATTATTATATCGTTCAACCCCTTCCTATTAGCAGCACCAGTTATGGCATATGCATACAGCGTATAGCCATACAAGCAATACCGACCCACTAAAATCGCGTGGTTACATAAATGAACGTGGTGACGCACACCGGGATAATGGTCGTCGAATATCTATATGCATATTGATGATTTTGTGTAATCCCTTCGGCGCCACAGAACGCCATTCATAATTTAATGCTACATTTTTCATTTTTCCTTTCTATGTCTCACTTTTTAATAATTCACGAATGAATAAAGTCTGACGAAGTCCTAACATATCTTTTACAGCCAAAAGAGAAGAAAACTGTACTATTCTACTTACCAATAAGCTCCTAAAGACGATTATCAGAGTCAATAGAGAAGAAGATTTAACTTATGAACCATTTTAATGATACTAATGTATTTTATTAGCTTTATTGTGTATGATTATTGTGAATGATTGAATTACAATTACTGACAGTGGTTCTCCGGTTGCAGGTGACTCGACATCATCATCTGCGCCTTCACAAACCTTAGCCATCCAGGAGACTCCGACCACAGCCACCTAGATCGCAATGCACAGCAAGCCAGAGGTTGCAGTTCCTGAGACTAGGTGACGATAGGCGTTTGTTTTCCACCGTTTTAAGTTTTTTCTCTCCCTTCTCCCTTTTTCCTCTCTGCCTTTCTCTCTCTTTTTCTCTTTTTTTTTTTTAAAAACATAGAATATGCGAGCAACAGAGTTTAAAGGATAAACGACCACACGCAGGTGGAGCGAAAGCGCAGTTCTGTAAAAACCAGTAGTACCTGTACATAGCGAAGTGTGAACAACAACTACATGATGTAATTAGGTTCCTCCGTTTGTTGTTTGTGAGATTGTACATAATTTATTAAACAGTAAGATATACGGAAGAGACGAAGGATAATTATTGATTATTATTGACAAAGTTAGTTGCTATAAGAGATAATTTGTTCTGTAAAAAAAATACAAATAACGATATGAGACAAAGCGAATGAAACGATAATAATATTGTAAAGTTAAAGTAATACCAAATATATACCTGGTGTTAAGGCATGTGTTATTTACGGTCCAACTCATTCAGTCGCTTTTTTCCAGTCCTGCAATCATCATTGTGTCATCAATGTCCTTTACTTTCGATCATCGTTACCATCATCGTTACAAGAAACGAAGCATTTTATCCTACTCTGCAATGAAAGCACCGTCATGTGTAAGAAACTAGCAATCATTGGCTTAAAACAGTATAAATTTCTATGAATTACATCTATCCTATTTTGAGTCTAAGTGTTTTCAGCATTCAGATTCTCGAAATCGGCTTCCTCTTGCCTCACTCCAGTTTTTCCAAACCAGCTGCAGCCACCCATCATGAACTGAGTCCATCAGTCATACACCTTCTACGTCATTGTAAGATATGTATGATCACAATCTCATTAAGTAATATTCTCGTTTCGCGAATAAAAATGGAAGATCGTGTGAACCTTGCACGTCTCCTCTGTCAAGTGCAATTAACCGTAGGAGGAACACCCTGTTTCACTTCAACTATCCGAATCGCTGCAAACAAGCTGGCAATCTCTCTCAAAAATAGACCAATTGCTTCAGCGATAGGTTCGCAAAGATCCTTCAACGAGGTCGCAATGTTATAGAATAAAATCAGCACAGGTTGGATAAGAGCGTTGAACAGAATGGATAGGCAAGGTTTTATGAAATAATCCGCAAACATTTGCATAATGCCCACGGTGAGCGGTCTGATAATGCTGTAGAGCACGAAGCGAATTAATTGTAGGATAAACGCCGTGACAAAGGCTGTGCCAATGTGAATTGTCCCAAATATTTCAGCCCAAAACCGCGTTGCCGCTTGGTCGGTCTTTTCAGCGCACTTCTCTGTCGCCAAAATCGGTGGGGAATCCGTTGTTCTAAAGTATCTGAATGAAAGAAGTAATCATATGTCCTTATACAATAGCTCTTGTGCACTGTGAACAATATTTTGAATTGCATTCATAATGTTTCACCTACGCTGAATTCCCATGGTCAAAGTAATAGATCTCTATCTTCTCCATTGGTCTCAGATTTTCAATTTTCGCCTTTTCTTCAACTTTTGATGCTGTGACTGTTTTTAGAGGTTTAATACTTCTTTTGTTGGGTATGCCTTCTGATATTTCACAGCACATAAATGGCTGTATTAAAAGAGAATATTGTTAACTACTATCTCATAAGATAAATCTCCTAAAGTATGGCAACCCTTTAACCTCGTATAGAAGTAATCCTAAGTTGAATACACTAAACATATAAATATAATATTTAAAATAAGCAGAGGAATTACTTATCTACACTGCAGTACCTCAGCATAATGGGGGCATTTCTGTTGTTTCAATTTAACCTTGTATGTTTTATCTTGTCTGCGTGGATATCCTTTGTTGGACCATTTCCATGGGAAAGGACACCACAGTGGCGAACGGTTTGATACATCTAAAAGATCATTCAGAAAGAGTCTAAACATAATTCACGAAGAAAAACAACATCCGTAGTAATAGTATAATTTCCCTCAGAATTACCGTTTTTATATTTCAGTGGTAAAGTGTAAGGCCTAGAATCAAAATGTAAATCAGTAAATAATCATGTCCCGTAGTGTGAAAGTAATGATTTTACATCTTATGAGCGCGACATAAACATGGCATTGTCGATTGCAAAGGCGGCTTTTGACTAATCGATTGTTCCTTCTTAGACGACGGATCTGCTGCATCTGTTCTGTAATACTGCTCTGCTGGAACTCCTCGGTTTATAATTCCATATAGCTTGTGACATGAACAATCTTTAACTGCAGAATCGTATTATTTAATTTCTATTTGCTGGTAAAACCTGATTTATGTACAATTATATTCCCCGAGAATATTACCCTCTTGGTTCATAGGTTCGGTATCAGACTCTTTGACGCTGGTGTCAATTCCACAGCTATCTGATGGCAAACATGATATGTTGGAAGCTTCGGTTGCATCAACGCATGGATACTCGTCTGCAGAAACCATGATAAACACATTTCTTGAACACAAGTTGAACCAAAACTAATATTAAATTAACATTGAACGAGAACAGAACTAAACTGTCGAACGAAAGTAACAGAAATGGTTAATTGCATTCAAATGTTTCTAAAAATTATTGCAATACGCTATACTTCTATAAGTCTGAAGTAACAAGAATTAGGTGTACAGTTATTATGAGACTATAAAAACGCAATTCAGACCTATTAACAAAATTTTGGAATTGATGAATGACAAGCAAACAATTGATCATTTTCATTTTTATTCATTTTATGACACATAGTTATTTTGATTTAATTTCGCAATTATTTACCAAAATTTCTTAGACTTCCATCGTGTCCCGCTAAATTGTTCTTAATCTTTGAAACGCAGTTCGAAGTGAACGGAAAAACGGATATATTTACATCGATTCGGTTGGAAGTATATTAGAACAGTTTAGTTTAGTCTAGCAAGATTCGATACAGCAGCTGTAAGCTGGTCTACGCGACGTGTATCGTTCGCAAGGAGGCATTATTATGTATATTCCAAATGTGTAACAAGTCGCAAAAAGTGTTTTACAAGATTACATTTAATGTCCTTTCACCGGAAACATTTTTTTTTTTGTTTTATCAACTACAATATATATATTCACGTGCTCACGCGTTGTCTGTCATGTTTTAATTGCGCCGTCGACATTTCGTTACCTCCTGCACCATTCAAAGTAGACGTTCGCAACGCACACAAGTAAAATATGTCAAAACATTAATTATAAAAATTTGTCCCGTGTTGTTTTGTATATTTGTTCGTTTATTGCGTGTATGTTTCTCAAAATGTTCAAATGCATTCTTGGTTACCGGCTCTCCCGAATCGTTGGTAAACGGAGACCGCTGTTAGATAAGTGTTTGTCGCGCACACTTACGTAATATGATAACTATTAACCCTCGGACGGCGGTGCCTAGGTCTCTTGCGGCCCCCAAATGCTTCATACTTCTTGGTTTCCGAAAGCTAACAAGCTAACTAAAGAATTCTGTTATAAGATATTTAACACCAAAATGTTTTTATAAAGTCTAAAGAATATTCTACGATATTTATATAACATTCAAAAATAAAACGCAAAAAAGTTTCCGAAGTAAAAAATTAGATATCTGAAAAACTGACGATTTAGTGTCTAAAAATATTGATAAATTATGATCTGCATAGATCTGAACAACATTGCTCATGGAAGTCTCTAACTACCGACTTCCGAGGGTTTATATTGTTAATCGTTAAATAAAATCCTAAATGTCGAGTTACCCCTAATATCGGTCAGACTAGAACGGAAATACACATAAATACATTAAAAAAGAAAGTTACACCTAACAAACGTATTCGTTTCAACGGTTAGTCGAGCAGTCTGGTACAAATCAATTTACGCTTAACTTACGCTTGTATTTAGAATATTTATACACATGTTTCTTCAAGTGAATTCCAACAATCGAGTATTCGATTCTGAATTAATATCATTGACTCTCTTAACCCTATGCGGACGCTTCAACGTTTCGTGGTAAAACCATGTTTTAACATTCTGTACAAGCGGTCCAATTATGGGAACAAGTGATTTCTCCCATTTAATAATGATACACAGGACAGAATGTACCGAATGTCAATTCTCTTCTGTACACAGGTGCATTAGAAAAAAAAAGTATAAGGCGATCAAAACTATCAAAATAAAATACCTGACTATTTACATCATTATATATGTATAATAAAACCAAATGATCTGTACATAAAATATAATCAGTCGTACACAATTATAACTAGCCTGAGACCAGTGAAAGTTCTATCATACAATCAATACAAATTATAACACACAATTGCTACTCCATTCCTGCTTTATCGCGAAAACACTTCGAACCCAGGCGAAACAACCAAGTTTTTACATTGTGTATTTGTTTTCTAGACACTACTGAGAATTTGTGTTATATCAAAAATTAAAATACAGCTGTCACGTACTCGTTCATCGATTCCCTACAACGTTGTAGGTAAGACAACGATGAAACATTTAGGCACCTATTCGAAATGCGATGTCAAATATATAATACACGCACTCCATCGATGGGAATCTGTGGTAGTAACAATTGGTAACCATTAACAGAATATCACCTACTACAACTTGATAAAATGGAACCTCGTTCCATACTAACGAAGTAAGATCCTGCTAAGGTTGCAATTCAATCGTACAATTTTACTCTTTTCCACAGTAATTGTGCGTATAACGCAACTGTTACAGCTGTTGTCTCTAATAATGATAAAAACTGGAATTGACGTGGGTGCCTGCAACCTTAACAGTACAGTGTATCGTTCGAATATATTTTTAATTCAAACCGGAAAGATAAATAGACAACTGAACTGTGTATTAATATTCAGGTAAAAGAAGGAATTTACAATTAAAGGCGCGAATACATGTTTTGGAATGTGAAAGAACATTGAACTTGACCAAGTTAATATCTATATCGTACGCTTAATCGTCACCTTTGACATTGTCATACAAAAAAGTTCCGTTCTGTACCTGTTTCAAACCGTTCTTTTAATTTTCAATTTTTCTGTTAAATCACTACGTACAAGTAAGATAGATTTTCGAAAATTTGCTAATATTATTCACGTGTGACACCCATTGGAACAGACATTGTAAACAATTTTTTATGTATACGCTATTTTGTAAATATATTTATATTGCTATCGTTAAAATGTTCACCATTTCTCATTTTCTCAATGCAATTAATCATGAATTAGATATAACAATGTTAATCAAACCTTACGAGATTAGAAGTGTAAAGAGTTACATAGGTATTGGATGTCCATTGAAGAATACAAGCGTGGCACTTAAAGACTGGTGAACTTATTCATAGGTACGAAAGAACAGATTATACAGCCAACGATAATATGCAATTCAAATTTATCTATCGTAATCTGGTTACGTGGAGTGTTCGTTTTTTAATTGCTTAATTGAAATCCTTAAACATAGTTTACTTATAGGTATATACATGTATGTATATGCTATAACTCATGATCGGCAACTTCTTTTCTCTATGTTTCTCTGAAGTTACGAACTCTTTGTATGTAATACAGAATTGCTGCTTTTGAAAGGCGTTTAGCAAAAAATTGCGACGATATTGCTGTTCGTCTTTCGTTCGTAGATGTATTTCTACAGCGTTTGAAAGCTACAAAGTACAAACAATTATAATAAATAATATCATTGAAAAGTACATCGTATAGTGATCTCGTAGAACTGACTGTCATGGTTCTTTCTTACAAAGGTATATATTGTTCTTCGATATGATTGAAATATTACTGCTCGCGCAGATATGACACTGTCCAACATTAGTTATGCGTTTCACAAGGCAATAGACAACTTATACATCTTTTTCCTTATTTTCTGAGAAATTTAATTTTATAAAAATCGAATTTTTCATGCTGTCTGAAAAATTGTCCAAATATAACATTACAAAGATTGAAATTATAGTTATATAAATTGTCTATCGATTGTCAAAAAATAAAATTACAATTTGTTGGACAGTATTATAATTCGAACCAGTTTGATATTCTATCTCTTCCACGGTGTTACATATAACTAAGGACAATTCTTGGAAATGAACGTTAACGTATTCACCTTTAATGATTACGTTACGCTTACATGTAAAACATATATATATATATATATATATATATGTTTTACATTGTAAATTATCGTTAATCCCGTCGGGAGAATAGATTCGAATAAATACAGGTGGCCAAAAAAAGAGCTCGCTGAGCGATCCTTTCGAAAAAGTTGTTCAAAGTACTTGTGCATATCGTTCGATGCTCGTACGATAAAAAATACGGAAAAATGATGGCAATAGGAGGACACGCATACTTACGGTCATAGAACAGTCTTTTACAATAGACGCGTTTTCAAAGTCCCGTGGCTCATCCGCCTGTGTACGAAAATTACTTCCAATTCAATATCTGTATACGCAAAAATCACTGGAACAACGAACTCACTTGTGCAAAAACTGCTTTTTTGCGGAGTAACTCTGTTTAGTGGCCCAGAAAATGCTTCAGGCAGAAATGATATGACACAGTTTTAGCTTCTGACGGCTGGAATGAACGCGTCACCAGTGACAGTTTTTTTCCTCATCAACAAATGATTTATATGTACTGGAAATTGTCCTTGGTAGCGAGCAATGGCAACTTCTCGATGCTCTGTTTGTGATCAAAGCTGTGCAGCCAGTCTGAACTGGGCTTCGCCTTCACCCCGCAGAAGCTAACGTTGCAGAAGTCGGCAGCATTCTGAAGGGCTCCACGATGGAAGGGATTTCCTTGCTTGAAGTGCGTGTATCGCCCAGCATTCATACGCTCATTCGTTGTCATTCCGAGAACCATTATCTAATTAAAAACAGATTGCATTAGACCTTTGACTTAGCAAGAATATTACAAATTTAATGTCATTCAGAAGCAATCTTGTAATGGCATATGTTTGGTGGAGCTAAAACGGATATTCTACCTGATAACACTGGCACGCCAACAACGTGCCAACCCAAAAGAAATGCAGGGATGTATTAGCAGTGATCCACATCACCCACGCGTCACAGGTAGCCGCAGCAACAAGATAATTATCAGCAGTGTGACCATTCGTTAAGTTTGTCCAGCATTCGAACTGCCAATACTGTACACTAGCGGATAAAACAACGATACAGAGTCCTAACAGTGACGCTAGAAACCCCAGGAAATACTTGTGGTTGTGCGCACCTACACATCATGTGTCAGAAAAAAAGAGAGCGTCAGAAGTATTACACGGTACGATTAAACTGTTTGAATTTGATATATAAAGAGATTAGATTATCTAGATTTGACGGACGTTGTTTAAGCCGTAATACGCGATTATTACTTGGTAGACACGGCAAAGCACGCCTTTGCTTTGTTTTACTTCTATTAGCTTACCGATGCAGTTATTGACCCACGGGCAATGGTGATCGAAACGTGCCACGCATCGATCACACGTGGAACAGTGTTTGGATCTCATGGGCCTTCTGACTAAACAACTACTGCAGAACGACTGGGGCTCGAATCCGCCCGACTCTGCTAATTCTATAATTGTCTGCAAATAATTGGACGTTAATAAGATCTACGACTATTTAAAAGCTAAAATCAGTTTCTGAACCGCGTTCTCTCAAAATGCTTACATTCAGCTTATCTTCGTGCGTCGCTGTAATTACACCAGGATCGCCTCTCCAGGACTGTAAAAAACATATCCACAACGGTACCGAACCACCTACCAACAACAACCATAAGTACCATGTAGCGTGTATGCCCAACCAGAATACCCACGTAACGTATATCCACATCTGTAACAAAGGACGATCTAGAATTATGTAGAAGTATTGTTTGCATTTCTCAGTGTGCGTTATCTGGGACACGTCCTCGCGATAAGACATTTTTTATTATCTGTTTAAGATATATCGAAGTTACAACCCAATTCGATAAATTTGTTCTATCACGATCATCAACGTGTGTATATGTACGTTAAGAGAAATCGTGTACGCAAAACTTACCTTCGTAGCTAAGTAAATTGACATCGGTACAATATGAAACAATCGTTCATCGAAGATAAAATGATTAGCTAAGTATAACGCTATGTAAAGAGTGACAAAGGCACCTAATTTTACTAGATAATCCAGTCCGCTTTGAAGAATCATTCCGATTAGATAAAAAACTATAAACGGCGTACTGACCATACAGTACCAGCGCATTCTCTGGAAGAAGCAAAAATTCAGAACATAGGATAAAGAATGCTGTTGGTTGCAAATGAAACTGGTACCTTATCTCTACACCATGTTCTAGTTCTGCCTTGTTTTTCGCGGATCTCTTGGCTAATTTTATGGCCCAACCAAGCGGCACCGATATGACGACCTAATAACGTCATGGGTGTCTCGTCACGGATATTGGGAACGTCCAAAGACGCGCCATGGTGGACCAACGTCGATATCGCTGTACTATTCTCAGCTATAATAGCCCAGTGCAGAGCTGTATTACCATGAAAATTGTCTGCGAGCGAGTGAGACGCTCCTAATGTTAATAACAATCTTGTCGGGTCTAGACTGTAAAAGGAAAGACTTCAGAGTCATAGATGCAATATGATTCCAATAGAAGTCATTTGAAGATAGATAAGCTTATCGCTTTTTCGCATTACCTATTTACTTTGTAGGCACTCCACATAAGGGGTGTCATCGCGCTTCTATCTGGCATATTAGGATTTACTCCCTTTGCGACTAGATAAGCAACAATCGATGTATGACCAAATTGTGCTGCTAAATGGATGCAGGAGAATCCTTCAGAGTCTCTGAGAGTAGGATCGGCGCCTGCTCTCATTAATATCACAACTGTAGACAGGTGACCTTGCCTGAGAACAAGATATTTTATTTGGTTAATATATACACATCATAAAAGCTTACAAGTCTACAATGTAATGTTCACCTTGTAGCCCAGTGCAAAGGTGTGGAATCAAGTTCTCCACCAATTGCATCAACAACAGCCCCTTTTGCAATAAGATACTTTACTATATCCTTTCGATTGTTTATAGCAGCCCAGTGTAATAATGTTACAGTTTCTGAATCTGGTTGATTTACGTCTGCTCCAGCCTCTACTAATTCCGTTACACGATCTAGGGCTCCATACTGAAAGAACAAGTTGAGGTACAAAACCATAGAAAACGAATATGAATAACACATATTTTGTGGGCTCCCGTTTACCTGTGTAGCTCTAACAATATCAAACGAGCTGCAATCTTGAGCGGGAGGTCTAGCAGGTTCTTGATGATGACTACTAGGATCATCTGGCTCCCCACTGCCTTCGCTTTGGCAGGCAACTTGCATCTTTAAAGCGTACATGTTGAATTTGTTGATTTCAACTGCAGAGTTAAGTCATAGATCCGCAGAAAAATTGTATGCAGTAAATACTTTGGAACTGTTTAGTAACGGGAAGGTATTACTGCAAGACTAGTAAGTTCTGCAAAATAAATGACAAACGTGTATACAGTGATATAACATATTAAATAAATGGCAAATAACTTAAGTTAATGTGAAAGAAATGATGTTATGCTGAATTTAATTTGCTCTGTGACAATTAATTAGAAATTAAAAATGAAATAAACATAAATAAAACATTTCGCATACGTTCGCTTCCACTGCCAAAAACAATTCTTTCAAGCACGATATTTTAATCCACATCCAACACTGTTCGAACTTTTTTTACAGTGTAACGAACGTTTTGCCATGATGAGCGATTGAAATCAATCTGCACGAGCGAACTCCATCCGGTGATTAATGCTGTTCGATTTAACCGGCAACAATCAATCGTTTGTATTCAAAAGGCACGACAGCATTGTAAATACGACGTGTACTACGAAGTGCTTTATACATCGCGAATATTGACAATCGATTGATTACTCGAGGTAAGGGTTAACGATAAACGTCCCGATTAAAATTTCTTTTAGTCTCCGTGATTGACTTACTTGAACGCACTTTTTTTCTCTGGTTTTCACGATCGAACACAACATAAAGCACTATTAAAAAAACGACATGGCTCCCTAAGTATACCATTAGAGTTTGCGGTGCAATTCGTAATTGCTCCGTGACTACAACATAATTATCTTCCACTCGTAAATACGTGTTGACAACGCGATCGTGACTTACCTGCAAGCAATGACAGTGCTGATAATGTTCGCGCATAGTACGACAGCGGCGTGCTACCCTCGAATGCGTTCAAAGGGGTTAGATTTAAAGGACAAGCAGTCTGCGGGGGTGGGGCGCCGGTACATCGCATAGAATCCGGACAAAGTTTGACCTTTTCCACGCTGATAGAAATATAACACCCTCCTGCGACTATTCCCTCCTCGTCAATGCAGGATAACGTAGCTCTTTCCTCGTTTGTAGTACAGTATCATCGTTATAATCAATGGTTTTCTCTGTCGTCCACAATAGAACTTCGTTATGAACGCACCACGTTCAGCACTGACGCACGATACACTGTTCGCGTCGACATGCACATTATGCTTTCTCGAGTTTCGCGAGCTATTTCTTATTGACCAAACGGCTTCGCAAGTCGCCCGATCGGTATCCGATACTCGTCAAACGAACGTGATACGGCGATTGTGGCGACACATTTCGAATTTGTCCACACGAAGGGATAACGAGTGGAATCGTGCCACGGGCAACTATGCACATACATACAGCGATGAACAAATCATTCAACGCATTTTTCTGTCACACGCTCGTCAAACTCTCGTATAGCGGGTCTTAACGTCTCAATTAAGTCATGCTTTATTTTCGAGGGACTCGGAAATGATATAAACTATCGTGGTTATTTGAAGTAATCTATTTTTGTATCTCATTTGTAAATTTGTAATTAAACTGAATTGAATGTGGGTTCTAGTCTATTCTAAGGTAGAGCTAGTTACGTTATTCGACCGCTTGACGCAGCACTTGCACAAAATTTCGTGGCATCCGTACACTATCGTATTTCCCCATGTCAATGACGAAAATAATTCGAAATCTCCTATAGAATACTATCCAACATGTATGTATTAATTGTATTGAGCAATACGCATTTACTCATTGCAATATTTCCACTCAACGGTTATAATTTAATTAAGTATATAAAATTTTCAATTAAAATATTTTGATATGAAATCATTAAAGTAATAAATAAATTATTTCTGTTTCGTATAATCATGTTTACTCTAAAAAGATTTATTCTAAACTAATTACTCCTTGGTAGGCAACAATAATAATAGAATTAACATTTACAAGATCACAGAAATTTCATTAACATAATTGATATTAAAATGTGTCGATAAAATAGAAAATGTCAATTGTCTACATCTGCCACATCCTCTATGGTTGATGTCCCTCTGTTGCAAAAATAGAGAGTTCAGGATGTTATGACACGTGCTCAGTAACGTCACACGTGTCAAGTGTTTCATAACCTACCGTTAAAGGAAAAGATAGGGTATACCGCATACCGTCCAGAAAGAATGTTGCGAAAGTATTTGAAGTCAATATAGCTCGGTCCGGCTCTCAGTTTCTTCGACTCGGTCATAGTGTTCGGTGAAACTGCCATCCTCCATCTATGGTATTTTGACGAAAAAAATGGCGCTAGTAAATAAGTTTCAACAAATGTCGAGAACATTCTTCGGCGTTGTTTCAAATTATTCGAAATATAAAAACAACAAGGCGTTGTCTTCCTTTCAAACGATAAGACAAACCTCGACCACTCAACCGCTTTGTGAAAAACAGGAGTAAGTGATGACATTCACTTTTCCCCTCTCTTTATCTCAGCTTTTTTTTTCATTGTTGCGATTGTTATCTAGTTAGTTCCAGCATAACGTCAAGGTTATACCTCCAAAAAGAATATCATAATTTTTTTATGCTCGAATAAATGAAAGACGTAAAATTAACAGTGTACTGAATTGTGATTAAATGAGAATAATTCAAATTTGAATACAATTATAAATTTTAATAAACATAGACTTGATTACAAATTGTTCAAAACAGTGATAAAATAGAAAATTTAAGAAAATGACTATCAAGATCGCTATTTTTTAATTACAAATATATATGTTTGTATTTTCAGAGTCAACATAACATTTATCAAGGCAAATGGAGAAAAGATCAAGGCAAAAGGAAAAGAGGGAGATACAATTTTAGACATTGTTGTAAACAATGAAATAGATTTGGATGGCTATGGTAAGTTGAAAGTTATTTAGTAAATTCATTTCATTTAAATAAAAAATGTCTTTATTTCGTAATTGTCTGCATCTGAAACGAATAGGAGCTTGTGAAGGAACTCTAACTTGCAGTACTTGCCATTTAATATTTCCAAAAGAAGTTTATGACACTCTTCCTGACAAACCAACAGATGAAGAATTGGACATGTTGGATTTAGCATATGAATTAACAGATACGTAAGTTGGAAATAATTCTTAATGTCTTCTATTACCTTTTTCATTAATTCAACACTACTGCAGATTTTTATGCATGCCCTGATCTTTTAAAGGAACTTGTGAAAAAGGATATTCATGTAAAGATCTCCTAAAGATCGGAGAATTACAAATTGTAGTTTTTTTTGAAGTTTTTGCCTGCATTGAATCTCATGAAAGTAAGATGAAGAAGTAGAATAAATTTGTAAGATAAAATTTATTTGGAGGTCGACAATATTAGCCAAGTTAGAGTATTGAATTTCAAATACTGTTTGTCAGGTTCCACAGAAACTTTCTACATGTTTATAAGGGTATTATCATTTTAGGTCACGTTTGGGCTGCCAGATAGTTATGACTAAGGAATTAAATGGAATTGAAGTGAGAGTACCGACGACCCTTAACGATGCAAGAGCGTAACGATATTTTAGTTTACCTTGCTTGAAATGTACAGAATTTGGGCAACAATAAGCATTCGAATTTTTTAATCAAAGATAGAATATAAGGAGAACTATTTTTAAATGTAAGGCTAGCCTATTGTAGACGTTTGAAATATTTTATGTGTAATATTAAAACGCATGCTAATAGCTCTTCACAATTTCAATATTAGTATATTATCGCTGTTAGTCTTAGAGCAGCTCACATGATTAAGTATTTTGTTTTTACAGTATTTAGAATTGAAATTAAATTAAATTCTGGTTACATGCTCATTATATGTAGATGTTGTAATTAAAGTTATTGTTGAGACAAATTTATTATGAGTTGGACAATAAACAGTAGTTACAATAAAATTTTGTGTCTTTGTCTGTTCTTTTCCTTTTAGGTCAATGAACATACAATTTTAAACAATAGAGGCGACGTTTTAAGAAGACGACAGAATTAAGAAGCTCTTTTTAGTCTCTGTACAGCGCCAATTGGAAAATAGCAAAACGCTGTAACTGTCAAAATAGAACCAGATTTCATCACAAGAGGTTCCACTATTTAACAAACAGTTTCAGCGTTTTAGCATTTACTAATTCGCGCTATATGTATACCGGACGAAGATTCTAAATGTTGCCACAAGAGACGCTATTATCGTCTAATCAGCAATTGATTCGTGTCGTATTTTGTACTGAATCTTTAGCAGAAGCGGTAAGAATTATTAGTCCCCAATATTTGCAATAATACATCTTCTGTATAATATTCTCCTGAACATTTTTGCAATCTTAAGTAATTTTTTGAAATCAAAATTTGCAAATTTTATGCTATTTTTGACAGAATTATTTCCTTTATACTATATTATAGAGAATCTTAGATTGAGATAAAGTAGGAAACTACTATGTTCTTATTGGCTGAATATTTACAGCTGAACAGTGCTGTCCTCATAGTTAGCGACAAAGAGAGGAAATAGCGAGTGACCAGAATAGCACGATATGAACGCAACGATAGGAGATGAGAAGTTTCACACCGGATAATCAATTTAGCTTGACTCAAAAAATGACGATATACTGTTCGAAGTGCCCGATTTCGCCCTATATATCTTGTAACGAGACTTTTAGACATTTTGCAAATATTTGAAATGCGCGCGATTGAAATGTTACTTCTTTGGAGTATATACTCCAAAGTATATACCACAAAAGTTAAAATTTACAGAGTTAAAATTTTGCACAGATGAGTCTTTAATGGTCAGCTATCGAACGGTGTATGACTCACTGATAAACCTCTAAGAGCCGTTTTGACCATCTTAATCGGCTATGCCCTTTGCGAACGATGCTCATTATACATTGAGATATGATTCGAACGTATGTGTTTCAAGACAATACAGGGTGTATCAAAATGATTGTGTTGATTCCTATCCTATTTAGATTGGCTCCCCCATTTCGGTGTTGCTTCTGACACCTTTTGGTTTGGTTTCGTCTCCCTTGTGATTGGCTGGCCCCCTTTGTGATTTAGGGCAATTTTACGGTACATTTAGGATTGTTTTGCGGCAAACTACTTTAATTAAATGTGTTTTAAATCTACCCTAAATGTCCCTTTAGTTTACTCGAAATGTGCCCTAAATGCGCTGTAAATGTTCTTCAAAACTGCCTCAAATGTTCCCTAAGAATGCACTAAATGTGCCGTAAATGTGCCTCTAAATCAGCTCTAAAAGTTGTACTACTTGTAGTATAACAGATACTGTTGCATATTTGCAAGTAGTACAAATCCATAGAAAGACGGACGGTCTGAAATTTTTCAGAAAACGCTTTTATTCTCACACTTTACAAATCATATTCTATTTTACAATAATGAATTGAATTCCAAGTGTCCACAATACTTCAGTTTCACAATAATAAATTGATGTTCTTGTCAATTTGTAATTGTCCTCTGTGAAGAGTCCGCAAGAGTCATCGACTGACTTTCGGATGGGCTTCGTATATATCGGCGATCAGTGGAGAGGAAGGCCGTTGCATTAACTCTGATGAGTCTAAATCACCAAGGATTAACTTCTAGAAACTTTTTCTATTTATTTTAAACATTTATATGTTCGATTGATATCTTCACAATTGTGTACTCCATTTTGGGATTTAATTTGCCTTGAAGACGATATCCTAACTTTTCGGAAATATTTTATTTGCAGTCCTTACCAATATCACGTTCTACAATGTCTATGTGGTAGCAGTTGGTTATACTTGAATCTCCATCATGCGTTCAGAATAATTTATTTTTTTCCCTTAAGTAGGTACATACCGAATACATCAGTTAAATTCGTATTTAGTAAGTACCAGTACATAAAGCTAAAACACTTTTGTACTATGCATGTTATACATGGACCCGACAAATAATTTAATTCATGTATTGTCGCGTGTTACATAAAATAATGTTGTATTGCTACACTACTTACAAGTCCGGTAGAAAGTACACGTTTATGGTGTTTATGAAATGTACATATTTTCACTCGCTTACCATACCCTCTTCAAATATTACTCGGAAATTACACGAGATACATTTGTATAGTCTGCATCCTTTTATATACTATGTACACAAACATTGGCCCAACTTTCATTAATGTCGACCTAACAATGAACTGTAAAACAGGCTAATAAGAATTCACAAAAATTCTACTGGAATACAAGTCTTCATCCGCCAAGTCTGATGATTTTATGATAATTAACTGTATACAGTGTGTCCCAGTAATAACGGCAAAACTAGAAAAAAAGTAATTCTCTTAGTTGCTCCTTATAGAATCACCTCCATTCTGATTGCACCATGAATCCTGGGATCCCCTACATAGTTAAGTACTTTTGTACTGTTATCTGTTACTGTGTAACTTTCAAATCGTGAGCCACATATTTTTGTAAGCAATATGTATCGCAGATTTTTTCTAAGTCATCCTACACTTTGATTCTAGTGCACTAAATTATTGTTTCACTTTTTCTGGTTACAACTAAGATCATGTTATAAATACGTTCGCATAAAAAAAACAATGTTTAATAAGTAAGAAATAAAGATTCTCTATGAATAAAAAATACTATTACTCTTGTTGAACGATTTCTCCTATACAAAGTAGTTGGTCGGCTCTCTTAAATAATATTAAGCATTTAAGTCTAAACTTACGTCCGTTCACAACTTAATAACTGCAGCTATTGGAAGTGATTAAAGTATAGATCGCGTGGAAAGGAACAAACATGTATTCAAGGATAAATGCTTAAATAATAAAAATCAAGATGATTTATGCTTGCTGGAAATCTTGGTGGAGTTCAAATCTCAAGATGTGCAATATTGTGCAAACGTTATGATGCATGATACCATTGACAATAAATCAAACGAAAAATTTTATGGACATTTCTAGTAAAAATGAACGATATTCATAAAGAAACATGTGTATTAAACGAAAAGAATCAACATTGGACGCATTTCAAGCGCGCAGTAATTGTTAAATCCGTCACGTCTCGAGATTTGAAATTCTAACTTCGAGATATATTTAATGAAGAGCTTGTAATCGCTTGGTTTCGCGATAGTCAAAATCCGCAAACCTTAATCTTTCGTGAAAGCGAAAGTAACCTAGGACTAGAGGTTTCGTATGATTAAACATAGTAATAATAATAATAATAAAGAAATGGCAAGATCCATGCTGGTGTAAACTATGCCCCAATGAGTTAGAGAAGACGTAGGCGGCAGATGAACTTTGATTCTACTCTTATTCTCTGAAATACCACACCAAATATGAATAACTCTTGTATTTTGGAATCAGAAAAATTGCCCACCGGGAGCTTTGTCTAATTCATTGGGCGATTGATAGTTTCGACGTGCAAATATTCTCGACTTAATCACTTCGATTCAACGTTTCAACTTTCAATACTTTTACATTTATTCTTTCCACACACTCGTATCAGTAGTTCCAAGCACGAGGCTCGCTAACAATCGACTTTTCGCGTACCGTTCAGCTTCAAGCTCGCAATCCTTCCGCTATTTCACTTCCGATTGCATGATCAATGGTCGACCAATTTCTTCTTAGAGAGGTCACTTGTTAATACGATTGACCAATAAAGATTCCTAACAGTGAAGGCACTTCTATTAATCGACAAATCGATAAGAAACAATTATACTTTTTGAACGAGTAGGCAACAATTGTTTTAACATCGAGATCAACGCGAGCCTAAAGAATGTTACACAGTTTGATTCTAATTGACTTGAAACGAACGAAGAGAAAATTTCATGAAGATTACGCGATGTCTTCGTTGATGCCTATCCAGGGTCTAGGTTGAGGTGGATTGGCATGCAAAAAATGGTCATTGCAATCTTATCAACGCCGGCATCGTTCAAAGTATTCCTTGAACCGATTCAGGGCTCGAAGGCAGTTCTTTAAAAGTACACCCTGAAATATGAGCAATTTCGACTCCTCCAGGCAAGATCCTCCTCGTACCGATCCTAAAGAGACATCATCAGCCTCAACTTGGAGTCCCGGTTCTAGACCAAAGTGGAGAGTTCATGGGGGCTATTGGTAGTCGCAGCACTGCTGAGGTCCAGCGTGGCGGCTGGTAGTCCGGGGCTGACGCTGCCACTGGCTTCCCTGGGGAGATGCTGGGACCTGTTCAACTTGTTCCCAGGACTGGGAGGCGACCTGTCCCCCGGCGTATCCGGCGGCGTGACTATGCTCCTGTGGGTGCTGACGTTCAGGTGATTGTGCGTCGCTGCGATGGGTGCCGGCGACATCGACACGTGTCGATGATGATGATGATGATGGTAGTGTTGGTAGTGGGAGCCTCTGCCGTGGCTCGAGTGGCCGGCAGCGTTCTGCTGACCGGCGAGGGGGCCGACTTTGGCCGCGTAGCCGGCGTGGTGCGATAGGGGACCTCGGTGTAGCTGCTGCTGGTGATGCTGATGGTGCGACGCGTTCGGGTGCTGCTGCAGTTGTTGCTGCCGTTGCAGCTGCACTGCTGCTTCGCATTGCTCGCGCGCCAACGCCTTCACCGCGTTCGTCTTCTCCTGAAAACGGGGACAGACATAAGAATGTTAGAAGGCGCCCAAACGGAGGGGAAGATACGTCTGGGTTATCTACACTAGGTCGGCATGAAACGCGACTCTACGGAGAGAACAAGCGCTGGAAAGACGCGTCGCAGTGTAGACATTATCGCGGTGTAAAACTGTACTTTCGGCAGTCGGAAACAGTGTAATCGGGTAGAAAAGCAAAGTTGATCGGATAGAGCAGCCTTAACGGGTCCCCGTGGACTCGTGATGGGAATTAAAAGGTGCTTACGGTAAACGCGCTTGAGATATCGATGGGAATACCGGCGTGCTCGAGAACGTGGTTCACGTAAACGACTCAATCGAGAGGGAGCCCTTTCAGGTGAACGTCAGATCGCGACCCGTTGCGTGTTGCTCGCGGGAGAGGCTATTCCGTAATCGAATCCTTGGCTCGACAGCCTCGCCTTCGCTCTTCGCGGTGTCCCGTGATTATGGGAACGACGACGCTAGTATACGATGATCGGGGGAGTAATGATATCCCTAGTTGCCGGTATCAATTAATACGTAACGGTGGTACATGGTGGTTTCGGATTGCGGTAGCGCGCCGCGGGAAGGACACGGTTTTCGGTTCGAGTGTTTAAGTTATGGAGGATCGAATTCTCCGGTTTCTTGGGAAGGTGAAAGCTGGATCTACCGTGCGCGATGAAAATCTCTCGTGTCCTTGCTTCTGGGGGCAGGGACGTTACCGAGGTGCAGGTTGCTCTTTCCCGGAGTATTAACCCTTTGCATTCGACGCGTTGCACGTACGCAACCGTGCATACGTACACGTAAAATTGTACTTCTAACAGTTCGTTTAAATACGAACGAATTTGATTGCATAGAAATTCGCAGTCTAGTTACAAAGCTGTCTACTTCAGCAACGTTACGTAGGCGACAGTTCTGTTGTTAAAGAACTGCGAAAGATATGATCTTTGTACAAGTTACGAGATAACCTAGCCTGAATTCTAATGACTTCGAATGCGTTAATCCAGGAAAAAATGTCAAATAAGATTGTGTGCGAAATCAACGAAATCAGAAATGATGTTGCAAATTATTTCCTTTAATAAATAAAGAATTTTTTACGAAAAATCTACGTTTATTTCATGAGGGGTCAAAATGACCCCCTATGGTAAGATTAGGTATAGAAAAATGCCGGTACGTTTAGCGTTAATGCAGTTCTGTGCATTGATTGGACAACGAATTCTTCTTACCCTCTGCCACACGAAGACGTTGTGGACCATCGCGCAGCCGCAGAAGACTATGCCGAGCCCTATGAAAATCGACGTGACGATGGCCGGCGTCGAATGAAACTGGATGAACGTGTAGAGTATCATACCTGAAACAACCGCGATGAATATACATCATTGGCGCGTGCATTCTAACCGCCGCGGTAAGAAGTGGTCTATCCTTCGAATCGGGCAGCACCGAAGCGCGAATTAAACGAAGCCCGGCGAATGCCGAGGCGCGCGCAATTCTTACCAGTTAAAAACACAGGAATGCTAATGAAGAAGCCACCGACAGCGCAGATACGGCTGATGGATGATTTTTGCAGGTACTTGTTACTCCTGAAACAAAAGAAAAATCGATGAAGTCGGGGGTCTCGCGGTTCCACGATAACTAAACGAGTTGCCGTGGAACGAGTTTCCATGTTCGTTGCACATATTTCCAAAGGCGTGCTTCACGGTACGAATCAACGGAGAGTCTTTGCTTATTCATGAGCGATTAGTATGTCGAGCTAGTTAAATCACTTTAATTTGGTATCGTTTCGTCTGGTAATTCAACGGTCGGAGCATTAACCCGGTGCTGGTATCGCGAGGAACGCGAAGAAGCGCACAGAAGTGCCAACGTGTACAAAGAAGTACAAAGAAGACTAAAAAAAAGTAGGAAGAAGTGTAAAAAAGTAGGAAGAATTGTAAAGAAGTACAAAGAAGTGCGAAGAAGTGGAAAGAAGTAAGAAGAAGTGTGA
The DNA here is from genome assembly GCF_028453695.1 of Augochlora pura. Lineage (NCBI taxonomy): Eukaryota > Metazoa > Arthropoda > Insecta > Hymenoptera > Halictidae > Augochlora > Augochlora pura. The sequence goes on along the minus strand of NC_135773.1, from coordinate 2,692,938 downwards.
AACTTCGACGCTTCAAATATTTGAAGTTAACAAGTCCGCCGCGGCAAACTTCGTCGAATTTCCAGACGACTTCGCACTGCTCTCGCCGAATTCGTCGAAACGTGCAACGTTCCATTGGCTTCCATCGCGGCCACCATGATCTCGCATGATCCCGAACACTGCGGCCCACCGCTCAATCTAATTTGGTCCAATTAAATCGCAGGATCGTTCGTTGGAATCCCGTTTACTCAACCGCACACCAGTTCAATTTATTGTTGTAGCGATCGAACGAACCCCTGGCCGAACCTCTTTCATCTCGCTGCCTCTTCGAAGGAAATAATCGACGTTACCGACCATGGTACATAATTACTAGACTCCGGACGTTTATGCAAACTGAAATAAGACTCGACATTTGTTGTTCCAATATTTGTGAATTTTTAAAACTTTTGACAATCCGATTTGTTCTTTCGATTTGTTTTTTTTAAACAATTTCAATAGATTGAAAATAATCGGGAATTTTTGGATTGTTCTATAGTTTTAAATTGCAACTACTCGATTGTAGCACGAATTCGTGAAATCTGCAGTCTAGTAATTACTGATAGCGTGTCGAGTCTATTTCTAAACAGTTGATTGGGAAACTTTGTTGTCGAGTTCTCCAAAAAGTATCGATTACCGTTCAAATGCCAGCAGCGCTTTGGCTACTGGATTTAGGATTTGCGATATTACTGTTCGCTGTTCGAGCGTTTCTGCACACTGCGCGACGGTGGTCGGCCGGCCGTAAAACAGCGGAAGACTATTTGCATTAATCGGGAAGAGCTAATTTCTATGGCTAATAGAGGTTTACGCGGTCGTGCACGGCCGGCTAACGAACGAGGCGGTCCCATGGGGTCACGGGTCGTCCGTCTTCATTTTTCACGGGGGGTTTTCGCATTGCCACGCGAGCGTACGGTTTCTTTGGCGCGGCGGGATCGAGAGGATCGGCGATCGAGCCGAGTCGCGGCGCGCCGCGCCAGTTCCCGCGCAAAAACCAACGAATCCACGGCTACGTGCTGATTTTAAAACAAGCCTGATCCGAACCAGCCACAATGAGAGATTCCCACGGAGCCGTTGCTACCGTCTTTTTCGAGGTCGGCGACCTTCTTGGATGCGTTTCAAGTGCACCGTGCATCACCGGTGAAATCATCCTAGACTAATTCCTCCGTCACCCGGCCTTCCAAGATCTCCGATCCGCCAGCGTAAATTTAACCTTCCGCGTCCGCGTGTATTCCGGGACAACCGAGCCGGTTCTATTCCCTTTCGCTGTCTTCCGAGAATGTCCCGCGATACCGGCACAGCTCCGCGAAATTCATGCGGACGCGTGCCAAATTACGGCCGACTGTCTGCCACGCGCGAGTCCCCGCGTTTTCCGACACGTCTCCGCCGAACCGCTTCAATGACGGTTCTGCAGACGTCAGCGTTCGCTTCGCTTGGACTTTTGCGAGACCGAAACGACTTTTACATCATTCGAATCTAATGCACATCTTGTTCAGTTTTTTATAATTATTCTTTGACGAACAGGTATATATATATGGTCAACAATTTTGTCTACAGTTCAATAAATTATTTGAAGCAATCTCTAAAAATTCTCTTGTCTTCTAACATTCGATAAAATACAATTCAATATTCTTTTCCATTCGGTCTTTTTAACATTTCTGGGATGTGTAAACGTGCCAGAGAAGGAATTCACGAAATTAATTATCTCGTGTGTCGCATTATTCATCCTGTATCATTGTGTCAGTTTGATATCACAAGAGCAGATTATGCCGTGGAAACAAGGGACGGTCGAGGGTTAACAGGCTTGCGGTAAATAAAGTGTCAAGACTGTCAGAGGTTGGGATTGAGTTACATATTATGCACGCTATATAGCAACGAACGGTTGTAATTCTCGTAGAATTTATATGTTTGCGCGTGCCATAAAGATGTCCGCCTTCGGAGAATAAATACATAGAATAAGAAGAAAGTGCCGCGGTTGCGATGAAAACAGCGGCGGCACTGTGAGCCCGAGATGATTGCCCTCGACTTCGTGAAGTTGATGGGCGCCCTGTAAGGATCTCGGACAAAAATCGGTCGGGGGAAGAAAAAAAAAAAAAAAAAAAAGAAAAGAAACCGAAGCCATGGGAATTCGACCACAAGAGGCCCTTCTCGCGGTCGTTAAAAACCATACTCTCCCGCAACAGATGAAAAGAAACATTGAGCCAAGGGAGCGTGGTCGAGAGTGGCCCACGAATGGCGTGTCCGCCGGTCATTAAGATCGGGTCGCCGATTTTGACAATAAATACCGGGGCGGCGCTGTGACCCGTATTTCGCGTGCGCCAAGTGCTCCAGAATTCGCCCCGAAAAGTTACCGCATTCATTATGTGTTTGTTGTCGCGAACCGAATAGTGCTCGTGTCCTTCTCGGCGAATTTAGGCTGGAACGCCACCGCACAAGCACGCGTGCCAATCAGTGGATCAGCCTGCCCGCTTTAAAGCTGAAAAAACTGTCTTTCAATTTTCTACCACTTCTACGTATTATAAATATTTTAACCCTTTGCGGTCCGGGCAAATTTCGCGAGCCCTTATCCGCTTGGTACTGTTTATTTTGAATTTTGTCGAATCCTTAATTTTCGTGACTTCCTTACGAAAGGTATCTCTTTTCTATTAGTCATTATTGTTCCAGTTAAATGACATTGCATAATAATTCATTTTTGGCCAAGTATAATGGTAGCATAGAGTCTATCGATGAACATTGGAGTTCGTATCTGTGTCGAGTCATACTCGACATCGGACCGCTAAGGGTTAATGTTTATGCAAAATAAAGACGAGCCAGAAGCCACGAATTTTCTTCCGTCTTTAATCATTGTTGACATAAAAGCATTAAATCTAATAAAACAGATATTGGTGATACGGATAATCGAGGCTCTATTGTATTAGCTATCCAAAGAAGTTTTCGATAGGAATAATGTGCGGCTACCAAAAATCCTCAAAAATGTCGTCAAGTGCCAGGTAATTTAGGCTTCGATCGGCAGCGTTGCGTATAGCGGCGGTGTTCAAGGATCCATTTCCTAGGCGAAGGATCGTCGAAAACTATGGTCGCCGCGTGGGTCGGTACGCCGATCGTTATCTCCATTCATCTTCGCGAGGGAAACTATTTGACGGTGCCGGTTGAATAGGCTCAGACGGTTTTGTCGGTTGCCGTGTGTTGTCGCGCGTACACCAGCCTCGCGATTATGAATGGAGCAGAGGCTCGTACACCGAATCAAAGGGCAAGGGACCTCCCTTCCTGCTCGGCGGAGATCAACGAGATCTGCTTGAATGGAACCAGCAGCCCCCGGACTGGCTGCTGCTAGTCACACTTTCGGCGGCTGACAAATCGCGCCTAAGTGTCCCTCGAAGCCTCCCGTTACGCATAGAACGTCTCCCATTTGCTACAGCCCCCGACAGATTAACGCGTCGAACACCGTCGCGACGGTAATCAATCCTCCCAATTTCTCTCGCGATTCTGTCAACAGCGAGCTGACAATTATCTCCATTGATTCCCAGATTTAGCAATTACACAGAGGACAATGGTATTTTTATGTTCTTTAATTGTTTCAGTTTTTCATTTTTTTAAATCTTCGGGACAGTGACGGAATTCCGCGAAAATTTCCGAGTGATTTTTATAGAGAAAAAAGAAAAAGTAGAACTCGAGAATGTAATATTTTTGTTTCTATTTAAAAACTATAAGTATTTTATAATTTTTCAAAACGCGTATCTTGGATTTCGAGTTGATACTGCAAAGGGTTGAAGAACAATATTCCCGATCCGTATTTCGTGAGTTCCGTAACTCGGTGCAGAATATCGGAGAAAATCGAGGAGCGAATTTCTCCAGGGATAGGTGGTTCGTCTGCGGGACGGTAATATTTTTGGGAAATAGATTTGTTGACGCAGCTGGGTGTTCGTCTACGTTTACGGCCGGGGTGTACTATTAATTGACCCGAGCGACTACATAGAGGCTGCTTAGAGTCAGTGACCGGCTGGCGGCGGCGGCGGTTGCGAACGGATATGCAGAAAATCACCAGCGGCCTCTAGTTGCTGCCGTTTCCGGGGAACACGGACCAATTTACACCGGAGATGGGAGAATCGTGGAATTAATGCGTTCTTAGGGTTCGTTACGCTTTCTCGGCCACTTTCGGCCGATAATTGAACTGCAGATATGTACTTCCAGGATTCCTTCCCTTTCCTCTGCTAATTTTACAGATCATTACCGAGATGTGATTTATTGATCTGTGATTATTGCAACAAGATCTAGACCATTTAGAATCTGTAAAGAAACCAATAAAATTTATTGTTATTAACAAGATCTAAACGACAATACGTAGATCGAGTAAGAAACAGGAAAAACATTTCAAAAACTATTCCTATATTACGACCAACTAAAATAAAGTAAATTTGGATAAAATTATTGACTAACTATTAAGTAACCTGTGACCTTTGAATGTTCTTTAAGAAATTTTTTCGAGGGAGGAAAGAGCAATATTGTGAGCTTGAACCGAACAAAGCTCTCCTGACACATTTTTCTCATGTCAGCGAAAGTAACGGACACGTGACGATGTGCAGTTTAAAATAAATCTTCTGTTTACGAATGTCAATTAATGTATCCTATAACAAATGGATACTATAATGAACGAGGTTCTAGAATCAACTTCCGGCTTAATCGTATTCCCAGGCAATTCAACAATCGTGTGTCCGCACCTTCGTCTCTTGAACAGTAGGATTAGAAATGAATGAAACAGAGCAGAAATTGAAACGAGAAACGACCCCCCCGAAGTGTTTCGTAGCACAACTTGAGAGACTTTGGTTCGGTAAATTCGCGACTGGACGAGAGTGCGCGCAGCTCTCCGTAAGAAAAACCCGCGGTAGTCAGTGTATATGTCAGGCATCGATCGTTCCCGAGCCGGCGAAGCGAAGCATTCGAATCTATTTCGAGTTTTCTTGTTCGGTACAATGGCGCTAAGTATCGCATACAAGATCACGATTCGATATCGGCACGGAACGCGTTTCGTTCCCGAGGAAATGCAAGCGCTCGCTTGCGAAACTGTTCGACCGCGCGACCGACAAGCCCACGAGCTACGCCCAAACGCCACCCAACGCAGAAATGTAGGAAACCGAGGAGCCCACGGCGTCGGGGGGGGACACAGAACAATTACCGATTCCGTTGTTTACAAGCTATTTTTTTTTTTTGCATCGACACACCCCCGCCGAAAATGGTAATTGCGCATTGTTCGCGAACGAGCCATCGCGACAATGCAAACTCTGATTTATTAGCGGACCGTGGATCCTGCACGCTTACATTGCATCTTTGCAATTCGAAAGTTCTCGTATCAAAATGTTTTTCAGCTTCACGGAAGTGTAATGGAACCGTTTACAACCAATCTCTATCCGATTGCTATAGTTTTAGATTGTTCTGCAAAAGCCGACACTTGCACGATGATTTCCAATCAGATGAAAAATTATTCCAACGATTACTTTTATAGTTTATATTTTTATGACTTCCCTTGGTCAGATATAAAATTCCTTCCTAGCTTGTTGCAGCCTTTAGACCTCTTTATTGTAGTTGTATACAAATTATATTTTATTTTATTTCATTTCATTTTGTTATAAGGAATGTGAGGTATGAAGGGGAGAAACCAATAATGTTCATTATACTCACAATTAGGTGCCTTATTATCTCCCATGTGCCGCAGGAAATTCCTCACGGGCTCAATAAATTGAAACGTTCGTTTACAAAAACGCGGACGTCCGGCAGTGGTCGTTCAAAGAACAAATTAAATTACTCCGAATTTTTGTAAACGATCGAAAGCGTGCTTCGTTTAATTTCCCCGTCTTGCGACCGATGCGAATGACTTTTTTAGCCGGCAGAAAGATCGCCGGTCTAATAATGGCGCGTGAAACACGAGCCTGGCCATCCATTTCTCACCAATGTCTAATTAGCGGAAACGAATATGGCTGACGGGTGGCTAGGGGCTCCACTCTCTCGTGTTCTAGTCAAGCAGAACAGTTCGAAGAAAATTTATGACGATGCTGACGGCAAAAGGATGTCTCTCGGTCGTAATTCGACACGGTGTACGGTTAGGACCACCGAGTTAGGTGCAGTCTTCGCGTGAAAGGGACTGCCAGGATCAGGGAAACGTGCCTTGACTAGAAATAACCATCTAGCATTACTGCTAAATATCATCATTTAGGAAATCGAGTCAGCCCGTATCACTGTATCTCGAAAATAGTTTTCTTTTTCGAAACGCTACATATCGTGCG
>NC_135773.1:2683065-2686548 GCF_028453695.1 Augochlora pura | reverse complement strand
TAATTGATGTTGGTAATTATTGCCTTCTAATTTTGCTCTAATATAACATTTTTTTTAAATTCTTCGAACGATTTAAATATTTTGCTTTGGATCCACTCGTTCTCGGCAGAAATGCATAAAATTCGCAGTCTAGTTATTAATCTCTTCCAAGTCGAAGGAAGCTTTAATTCGATTCGCTGTGGCTATGAGAAAATGATAGATCAGTTTAAGGGTTTTTACTCCATCGATTATTATGTTCATAGATACTGAAATTGTTTTAATGTGACATAAAAGAAATTAGCATTAAAGTATTATAAGGTCGTGATCAAAATTATATAATCAAAAGTTTAAACAAATTGCACTCGAGCAACAGCCATCGAGCGTGAAATAAATCGTTATCAGATTTCCGATAATGCGATGGTGATAATGGTTTTATTGCGTAGCGCGATGAATGCACACAGCGTCGTTGTCGAGTACATAATACTCGGTACACCTACACAGAAAGAGATCTTGGTAGTCAAACGGAACACGTGTTCGATTGAACTTCTTTCTCATTGTCCGCCCGTGTTCGATTCGCTTTCAATGCTGCGTACACGTGCCCCCTGCTCCGCCAATGTAAATAAACAGACGGAGAATGAAATTATCCACTATTCACGCGATCGAAAGGATTATCGCGAATCATTGAGTCGCATTGTGCGTTTAATCGGTGAGCCAGACGCACCTGTGCTTTCGACGAAAACAGTTTGGCGATTAACTTCGTGGCTACGACGAGGAAGGGAATTGAGAGATATGGAAAAAAACATTTGTAAAAAATTAGGTCTTGGGTTCCGGAAAATTCCGCGCATACTTCGCTGTCGGGAGAAATAATTTTTTTTTTCTCGTTGCGGGACAACCGTGCGGCGCGTGTGCGCCGAAACACAACAAAGAGACCGAAGTTGTGGGGAATGACGTAAGGGAGCTGGCTAATCTTGTACGTGACCCCATTATTTATGCCAACTATGAACCATTTGCCTGGAACAGTGTCTGCTCGACACACGACTGGAATTCTGCGAACCATTTCGACCGTTCGTCCACTTATCGCTTGTAACGATGAACTATTTCGCGCGTGCCTCGAATTTATTGCAGACGCTGATAACGTTAATCTTTGTTGGACCGTGTCTCTCTCTCTCTCTCTCTTAACCCAGTATCTTTACAATCCTATTATAAACACCGCGACGCGACGTGTCCTCGACACATTTGCGTTAATTATTCACTCGGCGAGATCGTGAACACGATGAAACAAATGATGTTTTCAAGCAAGTTGATAGCCGCGGAAATGGAAAACGAACTACGCCGAACCGCTTCGGATTTATTATCCGAATGGAGAATTGAACTGTCGTGGAATCTCAGCAAAATTAATTTGTCCTAAAAATCATTTTCGTCGAATGAATGTCTTGCAAATTAATTCTCCTTCCCGATTGTTCTTCTGATGAATAATTTTCCTGTGACTTTTCATTTTCTCGATAGAGACGACGATCATAGAATTGATAATAAAAAAGAATTGTTAATGTTGCGTTCCCGTGAACCGGAAGTCACCGACACCTGTGACCACAAGCTGTCGAAGTGTTTAAACCAATAGATCACTGTTGAAACTCGAACGAATAGACAGTAGTATTTTTAGCGTTCTGTGTAAACATAATTAAACAGATAACAGCTCGTGGCCCTATGACGCCAGGTATACGGAGTCTACTCATGGCCAATCGTTCTCTAAACAACAATTATTTTTTTAGTCGTATGTATCTCGAGTCCGGTCAGTTGCAAAATTCTACATATCAAATTAAATTACAAGAACAAACTACCCATGTTAATTGAATCATTTTAGAACTGTTCAAGCCAGAAGTTAAATTTTACAAATAGCAAATCATATGGATAGTCTTAGTTTACTCTGGCAAGATTGGAAGACCGTTAAGACGCGTTACATCTTGAAAGGTGTCTAAAAAACGGTTGGCGTGTAACGTATTTATCGATCGTATTTCGAAGACCGAGACTGTTGTCTTGATTGCAATTTCGAAGGTGACATCGTAAATCGTTTATTAGTCGATAACCTATGTGTAATAATTTCGAAACGTTCCAATCAAATTCTGCTATAGATCTGAGAAATGTAAAAGGAAAATAGGTTAAACATACGACGAAAGCGGTCACGTGACCGTTCCAACGATCATCTTTTAAAAAGTCGATGTACCAGCCTTTATCGAGTAGATTCAACAGTCGATACTGTTCTTCGATTATTTTAATAGACCGTTAAACCACTTTGGTTTTCCTTTGAGAACATATAAGAAATAATTAAACGTTATTTCTAATGCATAATTTCAAAATCTAGTGCCGTCCATTTTGGTCTGTCACTCATGGATATGGACAGGCTTTTAAAAAATTTGTTTGTCTTAATGAAAGACTGTCGTAATTTAAATAACGAGACGACAATAAATAACAATTTTCATAGAAAATCTGTCCGAGTTTCTCCCGGTAGCATAACCTTACCTTTGCCGGTTGCGCGGCCGATTTCCCAACAATTTCCAATCATAAAAATGATAAGGATGCATCCAGAGAAAACGATGAAATGCATTCCCTAATTCAAGTCGGCATCGGATAAAAGTATCATGCGGAGCTAACATCTCAAATATTGTGATATTTGAAAAGGAGAAACGTACCGGATGATATCGGTGGTTTCCGTATCGAATTCGGCGATTTCGCTCGGCGACAAAAGACAGCTCTCTCGCGAGACAACGAAAGGGTTAGGAGAGGAGGCCGGCTGAAACGCGAGGGAAAGGAAAAGGGCCCGCGGAGATCCGTCCCTGGCCTCGGTAAGCGAAACCGGGCGGGCTGCTAACTCACCTCGTGCCACATTCCGCTGGCTCTGCCGACGTTTTCGACGACGGGAATATGCACCGCGTGCAGGATGCGAGGCACCACCGTTTTACACACAGAACCACACACCCGCGGACATCGGTCCCGCTCTTTTCGAAAATTCAAACGCGCACACGTGAGAGGCCTGTGTGTTCGCTGGACCGCGACGCGATTCGTCCGCGCCGATCCACCCGCGCGCACACTTTCCGCGAGGCTCTTCTCTCGGAGAACCGCGCACAGGGACCGTGAACCGTTCCGTGTTAACGATCAAAGCGGGGTCCAGCAACGGAGAAAAAGGAGCCGGCGTCTCGTAGATCACAGGAGAGAGAACCCACGTCGAAGACCACTGTGTCGTGCGACCGGTCAACACATACTGAACCGCCGCGCCAACCGACTGATCGCACCACCGCGCCGGCTGGCCGATCATGCGTGGTGGGGATGCGCAGATCCTCGTTTCAGTTCGACTCATTGCAGAAATTTGAATTTGAATCTTTACGACGGAATTCGCCGCTATTTCCACGCGATTGCTTACCGTAGATTATAACTGAAACAGCTGATCGTCAGATGTAATCGAGAAGTTTAGTCACTGTCGAAACTAAATTGACTTATAACATTGAGTTA
>NC_135773.1:2659319-2682565 GCF_028453695.1 Augochlora pura | reverse complement strand
ACGCCGAGTCGTTCGCTCGAAATTAACCGACAAATAAATTACAAGGCGTCGGGGATGTCGATGGGGCTCGCACCTTCTAGATCCGGATATTGGTGGCGCAGTCACCGAATTTATTTCGTTTAGCCCGCCGCGCCGCGCCGCGAGGGGAGAGGAGGGGAGGGGAAGGGAGGGAGGTAGAAGGCGAGAGGGAGATGAAAAAAAGGAGAAAGGGAGAGAGAAAAAAGGATTCCAGACGGCGGATTCGAAGGCGTGGAATGCCAAGTGGTGTGTTCTTGAGGAACGGAGATGGAAGTGGCCGCGGATCACGCGTGTGCTTGGACCCGGTCTGACGCACGAAACCGTCCGGGAACAGAAACCAGACACGCGTGTAACGTTAAACCGGGACGTCGATGAAAAACGAACGAGGCGACCGGGCAAGACGGACTTTTTAATGACAGATAAAATCGCCGAGTTACAGATCAGTCGGATATATGTACCTCTGTTCCCGTCTCTTCCTCTCCCTCCCCCCCTCCTCGCTCACCATCCGAGGCACCCCTTCTCGGCGCCATTCGCGCCAGCCATCGCTCCGAAATCCGACGATCAGATAACAGACCGAGCATTAATTTTGTAACCTCTTTGTAATGATGACTCAATTCCGACTGGCATTCCTCTCTTTATCTGCTTCCCATAAAGATTCTGCATCTTTGACACGCCGTGCTGCGTCGAATTTTTCATGATCTAGCGGAGCGATACTCAATCTTTTTTTCTGTTTTGTGTTTCACGATTGCATCGACCCTCAAAGGTCATTAGCGATCACGTTTGTAAGTTTGAAATCTGATTCGGTGAGTCGACGTGTTTCAAGAAATTTATGACGTTTGGGAAAAAAGAAGAAACGGAAGAAGGAACACGAAAAAATGAAGAAGAAAAAAAAAGAGAAGAAAGAGAAGGCAATGTCCGTTATCGCGGACCATTTAAGTAATGAGCCGGCACTTAGCAGTGTCGCTTGTCTTTCATTCCCTGGCGCTCTGTAATCGGTCGGCAGGTCGTTTCCCCGTATAACTCATCCCGTGACTCGTCTTTTCTTCTCGTCCGGACGAACGCGACAATGAGCGGCCAACGAAAGTGAGCGCAGAAAAACCCAATGCTAAGAACCCTCAAAGCTCGTGCTCTCGAGAGGGCAGGCTCCTTCTCGCGGCACAAAGCCACTTTTTCTTCTCGAACGGATCGTTACCTTTGACCTGGACAGTTGCCCCCGACTCCCGATTGTTGTCTTCGACATCAAACAGAGCTCCCGATTATTCCCCCCCTTCCATTGTCAGTTCTACTATTAATCAAAGCGATTTTCTAATGACTAATGTTCTTTGACCCTGCTATCGATCCACGAAATGACTACGTGTTCTCGATGTTTCTAGATTCTTTATTTACTTTATTTGGTTTCCTTACGAATTACAGGTGGCCCATTTCTTTGTACATTATATAGTAATATAATAAAATAAAACAAGAAGATAAGATAAAACAAAGCACACGTTAAAATAGATTAATCTAAACTGGCAGTGCAGCGTATGAATGACTAATCAGTAATTACTAATTACTCTATTATCTAGACGACCTGCCAGATCAAATTTTCATTTTCATACTGTTGTTCGTGCTTGGAAAAATTAATAGAATAGTGTCGAATTAATCAAAGTAAAGATTGGCATTGCTTATCGTCGGGAAACGCGGAAACGAGAAGCCCCGTCTGCATGGCCGCACTTCCGGCAGAAGCCAGCAGGTCCGATGGATGATCGGTCGCTTGCTCTTTCAATTTCCGCGTCCCGGCGGAAGCGGTCGAATCGATTTTCTAGAAATTCGTCATGCGGGAGGAGAAACAGTCGCGGAGCGGCGACCGGACGCCGATCAAGATCGAATCTCGCCGGAACGATTCGTCGCTGGTGTTTTAGATCGCTATCGGATTCGCTGAACCGCGAATCCGTGGACATTGCAACGACACGGCTTTCCATTGTTTTCACCTCCCTGCGGTGCGAAACCGGAGAATTTGCTCGCTGAAATTGCCGGTGGACTGTGTGCTTCGACGCTACTGTCCGACCTTTGGTGCTAATTATGTCGCACTAGCGCGCAGGTATCTGCGATATCTAAAAGAGCAAACGGGAGACACCTCGAGAATACAAGAATGCGCAGATCACTGTCTTAGTTCAATACTGGGACGTTCAAAAAAATCGTGATCTGGAGATAACTATCAATTTCAAATTAAAATTTATTTTGTTAACTCTTCGCACTCGAATAGCGCCTCTGAAGCGCCAATGAAAATTGTTATATAATTAACAAAATAATGTTAACATTATTAAAGACCCTTCTATTAAAAGCATAACAGTTTTACGAGTCACAAGACTCAATCTCATATAACAAATTGTACCAAGTGCTATACTACAGTTGCTTAAAGTGGCTTCGTGGGCAAAGAGTTAATTATGCCTCGATTATTCATTGGAAACAAATTTCAATGGAATAAGTTGAACCATAAAATCGCTAAATTTCGAATATAATCCATACAATTTTATAGAAACTTCTTTCAATAAGTATATTCACGCTAACAAATTACCATTGCGAGTCACGCGCCAATTCTTGAAGATGCACCTGACACTTAGAAAGTCTAGTCGCTACAGTATCCCCGTTCCCCCGATCGATTCCACATTGTCTACGAGACAAAGGAAGCTCGTAGCAGCCGTTCCCGAAAATTTCCTCGGTTTCCGAGCGCGAAGACGACGGGAATACGGGAAGAAGGGGAGGTTTAATGACTCCGAAACGAGGGGTGGCCACGGATCGTTTCGTAAGGGACGATGGACGCGACCGTTACGAGCCGGGCCCGGCCCGCACCTGTTCCTCGGTCGGGCCGGTGCGGGCCGAGCCATTGTGCGTTTTACGAGTCCTCGACACCGCCGTGACACCCAGTGCTTTCTCTCTCTCTCTCTCTCTCTTTCTTTCTCTCTTTCCCACGGGACTCGCAGGCCTTTCGTTAAAGGAACGCTCGATCGTCGGCTAATTCTCGACCTCTGTCGACCCTGTCTTGTCGCATCCTCCTGCTGGACGCGAAATACGGGCTGCTCGTAAACTCCCGGCGTTCCTCACTGCCCTAATCGCGGCTACATGCATACACGGCTGTCCTCTTACCCGTGAAACTTGCTACCTTTTACCGGACGTCCCGTCGAAGCACACCAAACGACTATCGTACGATTCATTATCTATTACTTGGTATTTGTCGAATAAATACGTAATAAATTCTTGTGCACTCCCATGTTGTTTATTATTTAGTAAGAAAATTATTTTGTTCCTTTTTTATTACAGAGATAGCTGTATTTTTTTTACTTTCGAATACAAAAGTTCTTTTATTTTATTTATCTTTAACGCGTTGATGCCGATATTCACGATTTTCTCTGCGAGTCGGCGCCCGAAATTTACAAAAATTAAATAATTATGTTGAGTTTATAATATCGAATTTCCATGTTTTTACTATTGAATATCTGTTTATAATGTTTAGATAAAATAACATAAACCTATTTTGTGGTATCTATTTTGTGAAACGCAGTCAAAATAAGCAAACGTACGCCGCCTCACGGGTCTGACACGTGTGACCCACCGCTGGATGAAGCCGGCGTCAACGTGTTAAGAAAATTTTTCCATGTTCTTTACTTTCGAATAAGAAAATTTAATATCTCTTATACGATCGATCTAAAGTTAATTATGCTCGAACGCGTCGTTTCGCACAACGAGCAAGAAGTTTGCTTCGCTAGGTCACCCGCGAAAATGCGAACAGACCAAGAGAAATCCTATATTGTGTTCGTCATAGCGCAGCGAATCCAGTGTACCGATTACGCGCAACCGCTGCGCTCGGGAGAAATTGGGGTGGCGCTGGCACACGTAGCCCGTCGTATCGCATCGCCTTGCAACGGGCTTCACCGGAGATCGCAACGCTTTGCGGTGTACGCCGGGCCGCACCGGTGGAGGGGGGTAGCGTTCGCGCGCATCTCGCGGATTTTTGCCGTTGTTTGGTCGGCGGGGCCGCGTGAGAAGAAACACTAGACAGCGGCAGCACGGCTCGCTGATATATCGCGGCGGGATACGAGACACCGTGCGTTTCAGCGGCGCGGATAGGGCACGCATGGATGACTTGGGAACTCTCATTCCGCCGCGGCGGATAATCTTGATTGAGGACGTCGGCAACGATGCGAGATTATAGAAATTAATGGTAATCGTTGCCTGTGAGGCCCTCCCCCGCCCGCCACACCATGCTGCTCCATTCCGCTCGATTCCGTTCCATTCCGCTCCTCCCACCTTTTCTTTCGCGGCCGCTACTACCTGTGACTGCGAGACCACGCCGACGCGCCGCGATGCACCTGGGATCCGATGCGCCGCGATGCGACGCGCCGGGACGCGCTGCGTGCAGCCTCGACTGACCCACAAACCAACAAGCGAGCGAGCGAGCGAGCGCGCGCGCGCGCGGGCCCGCGAATTCTACGTGCCAGGTCGCCCGAGACCCGTTGTTCCTCGCTTTGGCGATTTCGTCGAGCAACGGAAACTCTTATGCTAAATGCAGACGTTATCTCGCCGAGGGACCGGCCGAGCGAATGCGCCCGGACTCGCTGCTCGCTAAATACATCGAGTTTTGCTGTGCCGGTGCACGCTGAGGGGACGTTCCGAAATTCAAATTTTCAGAATTCTTCGCTACAGACTCTGCGATAAAATCCGGCGATTTCCTTGTCAGGCAGATGTAGACTCAAAGTTATTGGCTTGATCAATGTATGTACTGGTTATGTTTTATTTCACTTATTTTCTCTTTGTACTTACGCGATTGCTATATAAAATCTCTCTATTTGTTAGCGCTTCTTCGGTAACAAAAGGTTTCTCACATTATCATTAATATTAGTAATTTATTTCCCATGTCGTCGGAATGAAATTTTTTCTTGTATATTGAAGTTCGTAGGCGTCCGAATACTGTTCAACTTTTGTTCGAAACAGTTATTTAAACACGATCTTTCAAAGTCACATGTAGATAGAAACAGTCGACGATTAATCACCGAATAATACATAATATAAAAGAATTATTCCGATAAATGGACCGCGTAATTTGCGTACATTCTCCGCGATAATGGACGTTTTAACGAGGCGAAACACGTCTCGCACCTAGTGCCTAACGATTCATCCTACAATTAGTTTGTACATACTTCAGGTGCACCGTTCTGCACGATCCACTTAACTGATTTCATTCTGCTTTGTTATCGTGTTTCCCATAAAAAGCAACACACGATAAAACTCTCGCCCTAATTGAGCGTGCATCGAACAACATATCGGAGCACGAAGTTCAATTAGCCGAACGAAGAATCGTACACGACGCGCGATGTTTAGACGAACTCTATCTTTGTACGGGGCGATCCAGTTATGCGAGGCCGCTCGCTGGTCCCAGGACGGGTCGATGTAAATGCGGTCCCCAGAGCGCGTTTACGTGACGGGCCCACAACGAAAATGAGCCTCGTTACGAGCTCGCGATGGCGATGCGATGCGATCGGGTCCTTTTTCGCGGGCCCGGGCCCGGCCCGCTGCGTTCCCTTATCGCCGGCCCATCGTTTTCGCGACCCTACCAGACAAAGTAACCGACCGGTCGGATAATTATCGCGAATGGAACCGCGCGTCCGCTTCTACGCATCCCCGACGAACATTCAGCTGCCTTTTATTCCGCCTGGGAACGTCTTGATATCAATTAGCACGGTGCCTAGCGGGTTCGTTAACTGGATTTTTTAGACTGCAGACAATGTGTCGTGTCGGTTGTTTCTCCGATTTGGTCAATGGTAAATTATGTCGGTAGGAAATAATTGGGTGGTGAATTGTTATGTCGTGTGTATTTTGCTTGCCATTTTTCATTGTATATGTTATGATTAATTCTTCGGGCGGTTTATGTATTAGAAGGTTTAACCTATTCACTACCAACTACGAGATATCTCGTGGTAGATGTCTCCCACGACGCGTCTTTAATGGTTCATTAGGTACTGAGAAAAAAAATGGATTTATTTATCATATTTACTTATTATTATATTCGCTATTTATTATCACATTTAATTCATTATTATTTATTTAAAAAGAAGAAACGTTGGTGTCCAGAATGGATTTCTTCAAAATAGGCTTGACAAATAATATATAAAAGTCAGTTTACCAGGGTCTCATTTTATATTTATGTAAGAAAAAGTCCGTAAGTATTATATCCTAGGCTTGAAGAATATTTGTTTATACAATACTGTTAAATAACACATTTAGACACCAATTGATGCAAACATTTTTAAGGTACTTATAAACATGCTAGAATTAAGATAGATGAACCGCGGTCGGTTTATTTCGTAATCGTTAAATTTGCGCTTTCTATAAATGTAGAATAGAGAATGGTGGTGTTAAGTGTCCATCACCGGGAAGCAAATGCATTAAAACGAGAAAGTGTGTGAACGGTACAAACTATTTGCAGACACTTCGCTCCCATAGAAAGTTTCCACTCTTACCCTATCGGTCAACATTCGACGGTAAAGGGGGACCCCTCTTATCACAGCGACAACGATACAGCCCATCCTTATCAGCATTACGCATCGGGGGGGACAGTGTCTCGATTCGTCTCGACACGATTTTCATTTCCAGGCTTTATCTAAAAAATTCAACGGCACGAAGAGGAAAAGCACGCGCAGCCGAATTCCTCTAAAAATTCGAACTCTCTTTTCTCTCATCTTACCGAGAGGGTACGATTTTCGTGGTAGCAACTGCTATTTATCACGAAGGAGATAAACGTTGGGAAGCATTCTGGGGGCCTGGAATGCTTCGATCGTCAATAGATTCAGACACGAACAACGCTGTCCCACATTTTTACAGAGAAATTTTAATAGAAATTAGAACAGCTTTTCAGAGCGATTCTACAGTTTCGATTCGTAGATCCAGTTTTACCGTACAGCGTAACCTCGATTATCCGGTTCGTCGGTATCGGTAATATCTATTGTTCGTGTACGTTTCGCGTGCAATCGACTCGATCTTAGACAAAGATCGAAAGAACGTAAATTGAAAGTGGTGTTAAGGACTGGTCTGATCTAGAAAGGTCGACGAAGAAGGAAGAAGAAGTGAGAGAATGAAAATGGTAAACCGAAACTCTAGCAACGGTGCTCACCTCGTTACGTGAAATGAAATTATAGAACGTAAGCGATAATTTGACTACAGATTTTTAGGCAAAATAAAAATTGTTTTCAACAGTTGCAAACAATGCATTGACATTTTTAGACTGTCTCAATATGTCTATTATTTTAAATCGATACTATCTAATTTTGCCATAAGTATATGAAATCCACGATATAGTGGTAATCAATTAATAAAGGGCAATGAATAGAGATTAACAATAAGTAAAGCAGACATTAGTACCAAATCAAAATAAAGCCTGAGATATATCTTGATTCAAACCATAACTTCTGAGACATGTCCAATGATTTGGTAAAAAAAAATGCTATAAAAGTTGTTCAGTATTCGCTTTTCTACGAATCAGAATATAAAAACCTGCAGGAGAAAGTTCTTTTTCATAAAAAATCTTGATTACCTCGATTTTTTTAAACGTTAATCCATACTTCTGACTGAATATTATTCTAGCTGGTATCGCGACAAATTCAACGACCTGTTATATCACATAACCTTAAACCTTGAAGCAACGCTAAATTCGCCTTTATCAGAACCGTTGGCTCGCGAGACCACTGTACAGCGTGCGACCAAAAAAATTAATTTTTCCAAGGGAGCGAATAATTCCGTCACCCCGGTGCACTGCCGGTACTGTGATCAGCGCGCTAACCGGCCGGTCGTTCGCCGGTACGCGACGTCGGAACGAGCAAAAAGGGTAAAAATGAAATTTTCATTTTCGCAGGCACACATATCGAAACGACTCCGAGCTCGATAAAAACGTGGAACGTTCTCGCCGCGCGCCGGCGAAGAAAGGAGCCGGGGACAGAGGCGCGCACAGGCCACGGAATCCCATGGGCATGCACTCTGTCTGCACGTTGCCCGCAAGGCTGCACTATGCGCGGCGCACGGACGGCGCGCAGTTGCGCAGCAGAGTCTCGCCGCGATGCGGCAGGATGCATGCACAGGGGTCCGCGACGCGCTTAACCGCGGCCGTACGGCAAAGTGCATCCACCTGCGAGTCGCGCGAGCAAGCGACCGCATCCCGGTAGAGAGTTGCTTCGAGAAAAAAGTTAACGGGCCCCGTTAAAGGATTTTGTAACGACCGATGGTGGCCCGAGAGGTCGCGGCCAGCATTATCGGGACACGGCAGCCCTTCTTATTGCGTTAATTAATTACGGATCTTAGTTGCCGGCGGTCCCATTAGAACAGAAAAATAATTGAACTGGATTCCAGCGTGTCAATGTCGCGTCCCGGGCACCGCCGAGCTGCGACCGGTCCTCCCCCGATGCTATCCGGCTCTTTCCGCTCGGAGCCGGTCACTGCTCGTCACTCCGCGACATCGTGCGCTGTCGAGCGTATGACATAATCAATAAGATGATTCTCAAAGCGAGTCCAACTCACTCGAAATCAAGTCCACTTCGACTCACAGAACCTCGTGGAAGATTTTAAGGAATTTCAGTGGTTTGCAGTCAGCTGCTACTGATCATTTTTATACTAATTTAAGGGCAACTATGATTGGATCACCGTGATCAAGACTTTTTCATTTTAACTGAATTTACTACATGCGATAATTACTAGATTGCGGATCTTTATGCGGCATAAAAATCGTTTGCTTTAATTTTGAATCATGGGTGCTCTGTCGACATTTCTCTTTTTCTTCGGTGAATGCAATCGATTGTTAATATTTAAGATTGTATTTTAATTATATTGCATTTCAATTAACTTATATTCCAATTACGTTCATGATTAAACTAATAAATAATTGTATCCATTTAAAGGTTTGAACTACACAATTAAATTATATGCAGTTTAATTACAATATTGTTCAAGTATAATGTAATTAAGCTACGTAACTATATTACAATGATAATTGAATTACAAGGTAATCGAATTCCAATGAAATTTAAACACAACCTAGCTAAATTATGTAATTAAATTGCAATACGTGTAATTGAATTTAGCCAACGGTGGTTACCCAGTTAGCCCTAAACGCGACGGAAATGTCCCGCAAGGAGTCTCCATTACATCGTAAAAACGATTAAAGTCCTATCTGCCCGAAACGGTTCAAGTGAATTCCCCAAGGAGCAACCGGCAAAAATGCAGTCGAGATAAAAATAACTTTCGTTCCTACCTACTAAAACCCGAGAGATTACGCTGCTAGTGAAAAATCGAACTCACCAGTGTCCCTGGTAGGAAGTCTTGACGAGCTTCACTGTGAAGAGGAACTGGATAGCGCAGACGAGCAGACAGCACAAGTTGAGGGAGAGCGCCAGGGCGCATAGCGCCAGAGTGACCTCGTAGACGATGGTGTACTCCTCGGGGCTGATTAGGCTGCTCGGTGTGACGGTTAACGGCGAGATCTTTAGCAGAAAGATCAACGAGAGCAGCGCCAGCAGCAACGACACTAAGCACAATAGTCCGAGACTGGTGAGAGTCTCTCTGGCGCCGGCCTCCTGGTCCTTGTGATTCCTGGACAAGGACGAGGACCAGGAAGCGTTCAAAGGGAACGCGGTGGATCCAGTACAGGTGAGCGGTGCGCCTGGCAGTGGTTGCTGGAGAACAGGCGCGGGGGAGGGTGTGGCCTGGCTGGGCAGCCTGGAGAGCCTGGAGATGTCGAAGCCTCCGTTAACCTTGGCCCTGTTGTCCTGATGATGCAACGGGACCTGGCTGACCGCGGTATGCCCTAACGTGGTCGACACGTTATTGTTGTTGCTGTTGATGTTGTTGTTGTTATTGCCGCCGGCGACGGGGCTAACGCTGTTCACAGAGTGCTTCGACGTCGATAGAGTGGACAGGTTCAACGCGTGACTGTGGTTCAGCCTCTGCGAGAGATTGTTCACGCTCAGCTGCGAGTGATTCAGAGGATGCCGGTGGGTGGAGGACGGCGTAGTAGCCGGCTGATGGTGCATGGTCCCAGACCTCTGCGCCGAGTGCACCACCACCGAGTCGTAGACGTCGACGCCGCGACCGCCGTTCCCGCGGACCGTGCCGCTCTGGTTGTACAGGTGATGCTGCTGGTCCGGATGATGGCCGCCCGAGTGGTGATGATGATGGTGGCCGCCGTGCAACGAGCCCGAGCCTGCCGGATAGTCATTCTGGTGATGCCTGGAGCCCGCTGACGACGGTTGCCCCGTCAGGATGTGCTTCAGCATTACTCGACACGCTGGCCTTCCACGGAGGAAGAAGCTTCTTCTTCTTCTCCTTCCTCCTGGACCTCTACATCGCGTCCAACGATGTCCTCTTTCGGTTGGACCCTAGGACGCAGGCGCTGAATTTTCGTGAGAACGGTCGATCCTTTGGAATCGTTCACTCTGTTAGAGGATCGAGCGACCGGATAGAGGCGAGGTTCCTGGGCTCAAGGAGTTGCTGCACACCAGCTCCAACATGGCGACCGGCATCGGAAGGCTGCCGGCCTGCAGAGCCGACTGCGATCACGCCTGCAGGGAACGGTCAGGGCACCGCTCCGGATGGAGCAGCGCTAAGAGCCTGGATCTGTCGATCATGGCCTCTGTTCTTTGGGCTTTCGAGCAATGGAAGATCATTAGACCATGGAAGTTGTTCGTTCACCGATGCAGCGGACCTTGATTTATTCTTAAAAGACTCCAGTTGCAGACTTATCTCTTCACTGATCTATTAGGTTACTCCTCAACGACGAAGTCCCAACTCACTCTGCGAACATCGACACGGTATCATCGATTTGTCCTCCTTTTTCTAACTCAGCAGACTTTGCTTCCCTCTAGACTTCAGTATCCCATAGTTATCAGCGTGATCCTCTATTTAACTTTGATCCCGGCTAGGTCCACATAGTCCCCCGACTCTTAAACTCGTATTAAATCGATAGTGTAGATAGTCGGTCGAACGAAGAATCGTCTTCAGCTCCCTCCGGAAGCATTCCACCGGCGTTATTAACGCTTCTGTCCTCGGACAAACATGGGAAAGGCCTCGGAGCAGGTGGAATAATAGAAGGCAGCCGGTACCTCGATCCACGGCAACGGGATCTCGGGCCTCTATCGTCGATTCACTCGCCTCCGGCGTGCTGGCACACGGGAAATACCATAGCAAGGTCGATTAAGTCCAGTTTTTCCGTGCGCCCTTCTCGGTTTCCGGCTTGGTACACGCCGTGGTCTCTCTCTCTCTCTCTCTGCGACGCAGGTGTGCCAGGGGTATGCTCTCAGGAGAACAGCGTAGTCGAGCGATCGCGGAATGGCGCTGGTTGTGTGGCACAGCCGAGCATGATTAGATCCCGTGCGATATCTCGGTGACCTTGTCAATGAGAATAGCGGCTCGTTAAGGCGGCTGCAGCCTCGGTCTGCCTCTGTGTCGAGTTCCAGCGAACTCGTCAGCCGGCATGGCTTCCGAGATGGTCCCTCTGGAAGCAGGTACGATGGAATAATTAATGGTTATGTCGCCCCCTTCTCTGCGCGCGCGCGCGCGTGCGTGTGTGCGTGCGCAGAGCGTGAAAAAGAACGATCGACGGGACGGTGTAATTCGATTTGATTTATTCGTACGAGGGAATTGTCGTGGCTTTGTCGAACGAAGAATGGGAGACGATTCGAGGATTCGGTGGGCCGAGCAGGTACGAAGGTCGTGGTGTGGATCGAGCTGGTCGACCGAGAAAGAATTCGCGCAGGTCTTAGATCCCTTTTGGGAGTTACGTTTGACTTTTGAGAAAGTATCTTTCTATTTAATCGAAAGAAATGCCGGCCATTCTTTGGGAATCTCTTACAGGAAAATTAATTAATATGAGTATGTGACAAATGTGTCTATTACATGCTAAGTGACCCTACTTTATTTGGTTTCTCTGCAATAAATTTCTAATGATGATTGATATTTTTTATGTGTCTTGATGGAAAGGTAGCTTCTCTAAGACAATATTAAATTAATTTGTAATTAATTAGTTTCTTCAGTTGCTTCTTTTCACACGAACGATACAGTGTATCGGGAAAACATAATAATATTGAAATAATTAACAATCTAGGATTTCGAGAAGCATTATGCGACTACCTCCGGCACTCGCCAGCGAAAAGATGACCGTCTATACTTTCAAATAATTTCTATGGTATTTTAGGAACTTCCGTCTCTTACATGTTTCATTTTAACATTTGATGTGTCGTGTACGGCGAATATAAAGTGAATTATGTTCGTTTATTTCTAAATATCTTGAGTTTAATTTATTGGTATTCAAGATCGTATTACTATATGTCATTGAATTCGTCTTGATTCTAGCTACCACGATATACCGATAGTAACATGTAATCCCATTTAAGAAAACGTCGATGTTCCCGAAATCTCGAACACTATCACCTTCGAAAATAAATTACTTCCACCGCAACACGTGTCCCTTTGAATCGTACAATCTGTTCCTCTAACATTTTTGAATATCATTATTGATAACGAAGATATTGCTTTGTAACAGCTTCAATTAATCACCCTGTACAAAAACCAGTGACGGATCATGTAGTTGCGGGAAAGGTATCCATCTACCGGCGAATACCGAAGATAGCCGCCGCGGTACGATACACCTTCCACTCTACTCTTCTCCTCTCCATTGCCATGGCTGGCCCGAGGATCCTAAGCCCTTATCTCGTTCGATTCGATCGACTACCGGTCGCCGCCGGGACGAGAAGAATAGGTCGTTGCGACGAATAAAAAGTCTTACGTACCGGGTGTCGTATAAACCCTATTCCTAATCGGAAAACGTTCACCAATTTCCATACAATTAAACCTACGTCGAGAACAATTCGACTGTCTCGCTATCCACCGCAAACTTGCCCCAAAGCTTTCACGCGAACAGATTGTAAACCAACAACCAAATCGAACGTGTCTAGACACAAGGGTACACCCAATATACACGGCTGAGCGTGTTCGAGCTGAAAATCGCGTTCGCATCTGGTGGAGCCGTTCGATCAGAATTGTAACCGGTGCCTTTTATAGTCTACTTATCCGCGTGAGCGACGTCCGTACTATGAATTTCTAATGAATTACGGTACCAGCAGATTCTACGGTCCCCCTCTCCGCCGTACGTACCCGGCTCGGAGTTGCTCGTTTAAATGTTTCCACGCGAATACCGTCGGGCCGCGAGGCAACCGGCGCTTGTACCACCGTTGTGTACCACTATGTAGCACTAATTTGCTGTCTAAACAGCGCTGACCTCTTCTACGAATCCGGCCGTCCTTTTCGAAGCCTGTCCTCTTGTGCAACGCCTGCTCGCTGGCAACAATAGAATCGCCATGGAAACTAGACAATGGACGATTTAATCGAAACGTCGAACTGTTGCGTGGACATTTATTTTGTCCACGATGAAATCGGAGGTGTCACGAGCCAAACGAAGAAATAAATCCTTGCCGCGGCTACGTCGGAAATTGTACCTTTCATTCTGGTGTGTGCACGCCGACGAACAACATGAGTGTACAAAATAGTGGTCGCTGGACTCCAAGACTTTGTGCACTTTATGCATTTGGAATGAAATAATTATGCATTTGATATATGAATAAAATAAATATGCATTTGGAGTGAAATAATTACGCATTTGAAATGAAATAATCATGCATTTCAAATAACATAATTATGCATTTGGAGTATAATGACTATGCATGCGAAGAAACTGATTATGCGTATAATAAACTCTTTCTGTGCACAATAAAATCATTGCACACGGAACGAAATGATTAGACTGCAGTTTTTTATACAGCGCCTACATACACGTTCATTCTTATTAATGACTTGAACAAGTCGATAACAGTGTTTGCAAATTCATTAAATGGCTCTACCGTTTCACAATTGAACCGCTCATTTTTCTCGGGAATACATAAAATCCGCAGTCTAACGAGTCTGCATAGAATAAAATATTCAGTAGACAAATATAAACCGTAGGAACTGTGTCTTGAATCCTTTCACCCTGTGCCCAATATTTATAATCAATGATCTCCTGGGAAAATGGTCGGTTCAATTTCGCGGCTCACTGTAACGCGTAACGGGTAAATAGAGTTGCCAGTTCGCGTTTCAAACTAGTAAAACTGTCGCAAAACAATTACGAATCGCAAATAGCGGGAAATAACGGCGAAGAACGGAAGGAACGATAAAATTCCTTGGGACCAAAGACGGTGTTTAGACTTCTGTTACGCCGCCACGTGCACTGTCTATACAGAACGGCGGCGGTGGTAACCGAGCAAGTCAATAAAGAACGAGGTAGATCGCGAGACGGGTTCCCGCGACGCGGACGCGTACAATATAAACGCGACCGAATTAACTGTATCGCGCTGGTAAAAGAATACGGAGGGAACCTGTGGCGGCGGGTCACTTCCTCTCCTCGGTGGCCGACCGGCGTATTTTCCGGTCGTTAACTCCGCCATAATGCGATATTAAAGAGCCGGGACATTTAGATCTGCCGCAACGGCGCGGAGACTATGTAATTTTTCAACCTGTTTATTATCGAGTTACCGCGGCGGGTATCATTTTCCGCGGCCGAAACGTCGGGGCTCCTGTTTCGAATCGCTTCCGCGACTCTTCCTTCTTCCTTGTTCGCTTTTCCGTCATTCTTCAGGGGACGCTAACCCCTTTGCGCAACCGTTGAATTACGATGAATATTTCACGTACACGGGAAACGCGTGGGCTGCGCCAATTCTGCCGCATCGCGATGCACAGGGTGGCACCGTCGCAATTATTCTTACCACTTTAGTTTCGTTAATATTACGGTAAACAGGCTACGGGATTTCATGCATTCTTGCGAATGAATCGAGAACCTGCATCTTTACATTTGATCATAATTTAGTGGTCACTTTTTTATTATACTAGGCTTACGAAACCCGTGAAAATGACGGGTCGCTAATCTTTTAACCTATTCAGTGTAACTGCTGCTTGCGGTATATATTACAATAATACTTGTTAAACGCTACTTTGGCTAATTTATATTATCGAAGAAAGATATAGTTTTCCGTCAAGTTTCTACAATAGGAAATAAAAAACAAAACTGCTTATAGCTTGTCACAGAAAATACCAGCAATTTGTCACACAAAATACTAACCGCTCGAACATAAAAATTTCAAAAGCTTGTGTGCAAGAATGTCAACGCCCATCACAACGCTATCCTGTCAAGATATCTCCCAGTAACTTGGTGGTTCGCCGACGATTTACGAACAAAGCTTAAGAATTCTCTCGAAGGATTTTTATAGGCTCTCATAGGATCCAGAAGCACGGACATCCTTGGGATTTTGAAAGTTCGTAGAAACGATCGCGCGGAGAAGGCAAAAGTTTGCGAGACTTTTGTCTCTTGGTTCGCATAATATGGGTCAGTCAGGTGGTTGGTATCGACCGAGCGAAAAGTAAATGCTCTCCGACGAGTATTATTGCTCGATCAATATTTGCTAGCTCTTTTTTCTCAATCCCACCAACCACAACTTTCCTTTTCTTCTTGCTCCACTCGCTTGTTTGAGCAGAGCTTTATGCAGTACAAACAGTGGGCACTCCGATCGACGCGACCTATTTTTTATTTACTTCATCGAGCTTGGAACGTGCATATTTATTTGGAAATATAAATTAGGAACCGAACTGAATCGCAATGCTAAGAAGCGCTGTGTAAATGCTAGAATTCAGTAGAATTGAACCAAGAAATATATGTTCACTACTGTTCAAGTCTTAAACTTTAAGAAACAGGAAGACCGTTATTAAATTGGACAAAATACTTTGCCCTAAAGGAATATAATTTCTCTACCACCTTCGTACCTGAGATCGATGTAAAGGCACTAAAATCTATATAAAAGTGAGCACCAAAATGGCGGCGCAGCGATCCATTAATTGGAGCACCGACGGTCGACGATCAGCCTCGCTCTGATTTCGAAGCGGTGTCGCCAGCGATCGCCGTGCGAAACGATTGTTTCGCGGGCAGATTTCAGCGATTCGTCGAAGGTAAATGGCGGATCGAAGATTGACGGGGGAACTTCAAATACCTTCGGAGGCTCGATCCAATACCGTTACCCTGTTCCGCGGTGAGGGCCGGAGCCGACTCGAGCCTCGTTTCGGTCGTTCGAGCCGGAATATCGGCGCTATTTTCTGGTCTGAAGCCGATCAATGAGAGAACCGGTGCAACGAAGACACGCCATACGCCAATGAAATATCGACGTTTTCCAAGTGCATCGTGCTCGAACTATCCTCGCGATGCTCTTATTCAGACGCGAAGACGCCTTCTCGCAATCGAGCAGGAGAAATCCGGCGATTTCGCAAATGCTAATTTATTAAGTGCACTCGATCGTTCTGGGGTTAACCGAGTCTCTATACTTCTGCTCCCGCTATTTTCTCAGTCCTTCTTGCGAGGTTCTGTTTCTTGCGATTTTATTGACGATTCTTGTGTCTCTATTTCTGCATTTTTTATTTCTCTATTCATGCAACTCTGTTTCTACGATATTCCTGACAATTTTTAAGCTTCTTGTAAAAATGAAGCAATTAATCAATCAAATAAAATACATTTGTATATTTCTGCTGCTATTTATATCTGATATCTGAATCCATCGATTTTTCGAAGAAGAAAAGCTGTTTTACATTGGTGTTAGCAGCACACTTTCCATTAAAACTGCAATAAAAACGCAAGAAAAAGTCGTATCTTCAATTTCAATTGCTCGTTGTAAAGAGCAACCTTCAATCTTCAAGTTAGCATGATCCCTGATATAAAAAGAAAATTTGCCACGCTATACAGCCTGACATAACCTGTATTTAAAAATCTGCAAAATGTTCGAGACAACGCGTTACCTTCGCTTCCTAGTCAGAATAGCAATACGTCATCATATTCTTGAAAAAGAACACATTACAGAAATCAAAGTACAGGCCTTCCCCTTTAAAACGAACCAGAGAAGTTCCTGCTCGGACTATTTTTCGCGAAACCGAGCCAGAATGATCATCGCCAAAGTTGCGCGCACGATGACAACGCCGAGTCGTCTAATTCCGAATCTCGGATCGTTCTGGAAACTTGGCAGCCTCGTCCGAGTACCAACACGCTTTCCAGAGTGCCGAGATGAAGTCGTTCCACGGTCGACTATTACTCGGTCGGCCAGAAAATTTCGCTCGCAGCGAGTCGTTAGCGAGTCGTAATATTCTCCCGTTACCGGAGTCGCCCGGTCATCAAGGTCTGCTCTCTCGGCTCAGGGTTTTGAATTTTCACGGGGTAACATGACTCGATCCCGCGAATCCCTCTCGTTGTCTCCCTCCTCCGGGTCTGGCCACGATGTTCCAGATCACGTGGCACGATCCTGAACCGCAGAATCTGCCCGGAGGCGAGGGAGAACGGGAGAAGAAACGGAGGAGAGATCCGACGGAGGCAACGGAGAGACGCGGAGATCGGGAGAGCGAGAGAGCGAGAGATCGAGTAGAACAGGAGAGCACGGGAAAGAGAGAGAGAGAGAGAGACTCTACAGGAGAGGAGAGGCCGTTGTCAATAGCCAGACTTGACTCATAGAAACGGGTTCCGCTCGCATTCCGGACGTCCAGCCTGCTGTGGTCACGCTGCCTTCGTCCAAGCTCACCGGCGTCTATCTATACATATGCAAGCATAGTTAGTCGGCGGTGGACCAGCCGTGGTTCCACGCGATTCCTGTGCTTTTATTCGACCGGCCGACACCTGTACACCCCGGGACCAGGATCCAGGCTCCCAAATCGTCCTGGATTTCACGATTAACTCGAACAGGTGGTTTTCGATTACACGGGATTTGTCCCACCGGTTTGCGATCCGCCCGATAGAGTTGTAACGTTGGGCATCGTTGTCGAGTCGTCGAGAGTGAGTGCAAAAAGTTCATCGCGTGGACTACGACCAGTCTAAACGCTGCGAAGTCGATTAGAGCCACATCGTAACCGATCTTCGGATTTCTTGACGGATTACGGATAACGGAGTCGTCGAGGACTTTAAGTTTTCCATCGAATTAGCTGCTCAGACTGTGCCACTGATCTTCGAGGACTCGCAACGAGCTTTCCGAAAGGGTTCCGTAGAATCTCTCGAGGGGTTCCGAGGAATTTCAAGTTGTCGTGGATATTTTCTAAACGTCTCACAGTGCTTCGTCTACGTGGGAACTCAGGACAGAAAACGTAACTTCTAAACTAATCTCCTTTCGAGCTGACACTTGTAATACTTTTTTAAATTATTTAAACTGTAACCCTGTAACTTTAGAGCGAATAGACAGCTTCGATAAAATAAAATTTATCTGCGCTCTTTGAAGATCAATAAACATGTAACAGCAATAGACATTTGTTCTTTCGTGAGTATTTTACTTAACACATTAAAGGCGGGGTATATCTTGACGAAAGTATGCTAGGTAACGCGGCGACCGCCCGCCTCGTTTTCCGTCCTAGAGCGGGCGATAATTTGTGTAATCATAAAAAAGATTTAGACTTAAAACAGTTTATTTAAACTCTTAAAGCTACAAGAAATATTAAAAAAGAACTAAACACTAGATAAATCGTATTGCCACGACTCCCGCCTTTAACGTGTTAAGATGCCATAACTTCGGACTGAATCACTATTTGTAATAGAATAAAAGTTGTCTAAACCTTCTTGCAAGCTCAGTAAAATACGTCCTCAAAATTTCAAGTTAATATCTCTGACAGTCCCCTTCCAAAAAATCCCGAACGTCGCACTATCTTACAATCATCGAACCGAAAAGATTCTTCACTTCAACGAAAAATGTCTAATTACCCATAAAAATGCAATAAACCAGTCTAGATCGAGCAGAGTACAGCAATGCGCTTCATCATGATGCAGCGTAACCAGACACATAATTGAGCCGTTCAGTGTACACATCGACTAACTCCACTTTTTGAAAAATCTTAAATTTAAGTGTCAAAGCACTTGGTATAGTCCTAACTTTTTATATTTATAATAACTTTCCTGAATAATAAAGATTAACACCATTAAACGGCAAAATTTTTTTTTCTTTTTGGTTTTGGCTATTCTTTCTTGTTAATTTTATACATTAAATAATATTAATTTTATACATTAAATTATACGTTAAACGAAAGCTATATCTGTATTTATTCATTCTACATTATATATGTGAATCTATGTTATAACAGGAATTTTAAAAATCAATGTACATCATTTCATCGCGTTTCTCGACTTTTTGTTTTATGGAGTTAGTCGATGTGTGCACTGAACGGCTCAATTGTGGATTATCGTAGAGTTCGGACGGCGATCGACTATCGATCGTGTCCGTGTGGTAGCTACGAACAATTGTCTCAACAAGCATCTGCCCCGTAAATTGTTATAGCAAATGTTGACCGGAGGTTGCCGATAGCACCGGGAGCGTGAGAATGCCAGCGTGAATTCTTTCAGCGGTTCCTGCGATTTTGCATATGGCATACGGCTGCATGAGAGAGAGAGAGAGAGAGAGAGAGAGAGAGAGAGAGAGAGAGAGATTTAGAAAGAGAGAGCGATCCGCGTTGCATGCGGGCTCGCAGCGCGCAGGATCGTCGCAACCGTGGTTCGTTTAATTTACGATACGTCAATCGCCATTGGTAGACGGGAAGGCATACGCTCCGTCGAGTCCTAATTAGAATCCGCGATCCTCCCGCCCATAAATTACGAAATTGAAAAGCGCGCGCGCCGAGTACGAGGGGCCTGGCGCGCATTCGGAATCCCGAAAACTGCTGGCAAGTCACGTTCGTGTCATAAACCCGGTGGCGCTCAGGCCTCCACGGGAACCCATTCAGCGGCCAAGGTCGCTTTTTTGCCAAATTTTCCGAACACGTTTCCATAGAGTCGGCCCAAAGGAGCGGAATTCGTCTCGGACGCAGAGCGAATACCGTCGGTGATACCGTGTCTTGAGGACGAGGATGTGTTCGCCTGTCGTATGTCTTCTTTTTAGTATCTCCCAACCGTCGCAAAATGTGCGATCCAACTGACGAAACTAGCAAATCCATGATACTCAAACCATAAAACTTTTTATCAAAAAGTATTAATAAATCTGCATGGATTTTAATATTTATCCATCGTTTTGCATTGCCAGAATTTCCATGTGAAAAATTTCACGTTTACAAGATGTGTGTTCAGTATTGCAGTATCTTTAAAGATGCTAGGATAGTTTTCTTTCAATATTTAATAATTTGTACTATATTTTTATGTTTCTTTATCTATCAACTTTTCGTAACACTCTATTATGTTGTCTTCATTTATATTTCTACTCTATAATATTAAACAGAAGCAAGACATTACGACGTGATATTACAAAAAAAAACGTTTTCATATGAAAGTCTACAGTATTACGAAAAAGGTCGTACAATTTTTAGCTGTGTTTATACACGAGCAAAAATTGATTAGCTAAACAATTCTACCCTCCTACATTTCGTGCGATCGGCATCAAACTTAATGTACTAAAAACGAAAAGGTTTTTGAGCTTGTTCCATACCGCTCCTGTCGATGTATGACGCGATCGAGTCTTAACACTAGAAAGACGGGAACTTGAAGACGGGAAAATGACTGCTTTTCGACAATATAGGTATAACACACATATATATATACCGGAAATGAAGGAGGGGAGGGGGGGGGCAACAACAATGATTTATAAACGCATTTATATGTTGTAGAAAAAGTCACAAAATTATAAGAAGCTGTGTCATTATTTACATAATTATTCTTCTAATTGGAAATTGAAAAGCAGTCAAAATGACTTGCTCGGGCAATCTAGTGTTAAAGGGCTAATCAAGTCACGAGAATTTCGCGCGGAAAAGTCAATTGCATTATTACGAACGTCACCCTGAATAATACATACGGCATAATACACTGTCCATTATTCCTATTCAAGTCAATGCGCGCAAACAGGGTTCCGAGGAACACCCCGTAGAACGTTGTGCACGTGCATAAGGTACAAACGAGAGCTATGCATCATTTTCACGTTAAAATGGCAAACGACGGGAACGGTTACTCTTTACTCGTGATCGTGTCGTGAAACACGATAATTTTAGCGCTCCAGGAGCGTACAGTCTCGTCGCCGCACGACGCGATCCCGTTCGCCGTGGTTACCAAGGAAATCAATCGAACGACGTCCATTACCTAACTCAAATTCATATCCGAGATCAACTCCAATAGAACGAATTCTCTTGGTTGCCGATACTATTTCGTGAAGCACGGACGTTCGTCGTTTCGCTTATTTTTGAAATATTATCATTGAAAGTTAATCTTTACACGAATCTAGTATATTTTCGTTTAGGACTGCAAATCATAAAGAGTGTCGATAGAGTAATCGATGTTAATGAAAAACTAAATTTTAATTTCATTAAGTAAAATATTTTAAGTTTGAGAACTTTTTGAGATTGGAGCATTTGCAGTCGCTTCGTATAGATAACCGGCACGGCTATTTCGAGCCTTTCGGCTTAGTTTCACGAGCGAATATTGCACTTGATAGGATCGCTATCTGGCCCGTCCCGGCCCGCTAAAAACTCCGCTCGCGAACAATGCATCCTGCGGAGCCGCGCGCGCATGATTTATGCTCGAGGATCCGCACACACGCTCGCCGCACCGGCTGGAATTAAATTACTTTCACGGGGCATTTGCCTTCGTGAAATCGACGCGATCTTTTCGCGAGAGAGAAGGAGAGAGAGAGAGAGAGAGAGAGAGAGAGAGGGAGAGAGAAAGTGAGAGCCGTAATCTTATTACGAACAATACGCGCCGGACGTCCGTGTTTCATTAAGCCGCGGACAATGGTGGGCCAGATGCCCCCACCACTTCACGATCTATTAGCATGGATATCGTTGAGGGCAATAATTACGGCTAATTAATAGCTGGAATAATCGCCGGACGCTTCGCAGGCGTTCCCAAAATCATACATAGGAAAATTGCGTCGGATTCCTTAGCTAACCCGTGTATCTGATTAATAAATTTCACACACTTATGACAAAAATGAACAACATATTATTAAGAAAATTGACAGAAAGCTTCTTCAACTAGAACAATATTTATTTAATTTAATAAGGTAGATCGACAAGTTGATTTCATAAGTGAAATTAGATTAATAAATTAATATAATAAGTTAAATTGAAATAATACATTAATATTATAAATTAAATTAATAAGCTAATTTTGTAAGCAATATTAACAATCTATGTAAGATTAATGGATTTTCCCGAATAAATAAATAAATGTGCGCAAGAAATTGGTCCGTCCAATGAAATGGTGAATTAATTATCCAAGTCGCGCGGCGTGTCGATGAACTTACGAAACGAAGTGGGCCAGGCTCGACGAATCGCATCGCCGGCGAGGTTCCCACGCAGAAGAAGCAACGAGTCGTTTGAAGGATCATCTTGGGGGGAGGGAGGGGGACACCTTGGCACCACCCTCCTAATTGCGTCGAAGGCGTCGGCCGGGGGCGGCAGGATCAACACGCTGCCCTGTTGACACTTTCATTTTCCGGAACCGCGAGTTAATCAATCGCGCGCACGGCTCGCGCGGCGTCCGCCCGCGAGGAAAAACGCTTTTGCTTTTCGGCGCGGGGAATCGTCGGCGAACGAATTAAAAGCCACGTGACGCGACGTCCGCCCGGCGGCTGCATCGGAACGAATAAAGCGGAGCGCCGCCGCCGCCCCCCCGAGGAAAGGGTGGCGCGCGAGGCGGCGGGAGCGGTGCACGAAGCAGAAACCGCAGCGCAAGCCAGCGAATTCGTGAAATTGGATGAAACTCGCTCGGATAGGACTTCGCCCGTCATCGAGGAAACCTCACGTGGCGAATAAGCTCGTAATAATTCCGGAGCGGCGCGCTCACGGGCTCCCGGGCGCAGAAAACCCAGCCGGCCGGTGCTACCCGCTGTAACCCGACCCGCTTTTTCTCGATTTCCTTAAGCGCACCCTCCTCCCAACCCCTCGAC
This sequence comes from Augochlora pura, assembly GCF_028453695.1. Lineage (NCBI taxonomy): Eukaryota > Metazoa > Arthropoda > Insecta > Hymenoptera > Halictidae > Augochlora > Augochlora pura. The sequence goes on along the minus strand of NC_135773.1, from coordinate 2,659,571 downwards.
ACCCCCACCGACGTCGATCACGGGGAAACGAGTTTCTGCGACGGCGAGCCGTAGAAACGCCGGCGGAACTAACGTCTAAGAAACGACGTCGCGAAATAGGACAAAATTCGAACCTGGCAAAACAGACCTATGTACTCAGCAGTGACGCCGTTTATGACTTGCGCGCGGATCAACGTGAATCGGAGACTTCAAACTTTTGTTTCCCGTTCGTTTTATTCGCAAACCATTTTGTAATCGTAGAAATAGTGTTTT
>NC_135773.1:2658404-2659219 GCF_028453695.1 Augochlora pura | reverse complement strand
TTCCGAGCCGTTCGTATTGAATGTGTCCTAAATATTAGGAAAATCCATAAGAGTCGGTTCAAGCATACCGCGTAATTTCTCTGCGGTATAATCGAGGAGAAAATGGACGAACGTAGCATACCACATCGAATCTTCCTAATCGTAAAATAAGAATATTCCGCGAGCATCGCGAGCCGTGTATGGTAGCAGCTGCTTACGGTAAACGAAGGTACAGCGGACCGGCGAAGGCTTTCGTCTGGCCATGTGTTCCCCTGTTTGGTGATTTTCGCCGTTTTCACTATTTCCTAAGCAGAAGTCGCGACCAGCCGTTCCTCGTAAACGGCGACGTAAACCCGTCGGCGTGCCTCGGCCTGTTAATAGTCCGACCTTGAGCCAGAACTAAGGAGTGCCTTTGCTACAGCATAACCTTCGTACGCCTTCATCAGCAGGGCTCAACCTACCACTGACAGCGTATTTTTGTTTTCTCCGGTTCCACGTTCATTAAATTGAGCAATTCCCTTTTGCCTCTTTCGAAATCTTCTTGTCTCTTCTTTCTCTGTTTCCCTCGGTTCTCGTTCCTCTTTTCTCTGAATTCCCGATTCCTTGAATCCGTCGGTGCATTGTAACGACGATTTATCCTCGCTACGAGACGAACTACGTACATACACTGTGTCTCGAAAGGAAACGATTTCGTACGCGTTAGATGGATTCTAACATACCGATTGGCATCGTATTGTTGTATTGCTACGGGTTCAACCTGTTAAACAAATACCTAAACATTATTATTATTATTATTATTATTATTATTATTATTATTATTATTATTATTATTATTA
>NC_135773.1:2645674-2658304 GCF_028453695.1 Augochlora pura | reverse complement strand
AACCTTCTAGTACCTACTAGCGATTAATTTCTTTTTGACTACGTTTTAATTTAATTAGTGGAATCGTAAAACATTTTTGAAGAAATTGTAGGAGTTCGCACGAAAACGTGCAGAAATTCATCCACGCGGTTGACAGGTTAATTTATGGAGCCACGATGTTTTGCGTTACAATATAGTAAGACCAAATAACGTTCACTCGGCAACGCCTCTGTAGACTGCAATTAGGAATGAATAAAAACCAATCGGAACGATTCATTCTCCAACTCCGTATAATCCAATTTATGCTCTCCAGACCCATTCTGACAGCATTCTAATAACATTGGGCTGAGTATTTCATTGTGGAATAAATTAAAAGCGAACCTGGTTCGAAGTCTACGCCGGTGCTAATTTTATTAGTTCTATAATAACAGCGTTCATCGCAGAATATAATTGCACGCAATTAAAGTAAGTATTTCGCCTGATGAATAACTTTACATAGAACTCGCCTTAATTGTTCATAATTGGGTTTAGTTGACCATTTCAGTTAACATCCAATTATTTTCGAACTGTGTTGCTGTAGCTGTTTCGACTAATTAGGTTTATCTTAACCCTCTTAGTACCGGCCAAAAGTGTCCGAACCTGAGCGAAATGTTTAAATTTCGTTTTACGAAGTTCGATAAAATTTCGGAAAGAAATGCAAGAATTTTGAAAAACCTGATAAATAACAAATTCAAAAAGGGGGGAGAAATAAGAAATGAAATTGTTGTTTAATAAAAATATTGAGAAAACTATCTTTACGACAATAGCCAACAACGATACATCGTTGTTCGGTACTAAGAGGGTTAAACGTGACTGGTCGTGTGCAGTTCCGCGGGCATTGTCGCGATGGAGGTTAAGTTAACTCGCGAAGAAGCGATGAAAATGTAGACAAACGTTCTCGGATCAAATCGTAATTATGCTTCCACTAAATCCGTTCGAAGATTCTGTTCCCGCCGGCACAGTCATTTACAGCGAGGACAGTTGGCGTACTCGCGAATGAAAGACCGAACATTGTTGACATAAATAACACGCGGAAGTTATCGGCCGATTGAGACGTTACGAAACGCGTCGATACGGAGAGATTTTTCATCTCGCACCGCCTCGGACGCCACGTACTGTTCGAATCATTCCGCCCGAGGGAAGTACACGTTTCAAACATGGTAATAACACGTTTCGTTTCAAGGTCGCGCGTTTATGGCATCCCGGGGAGCCGGGAAGCTGAAAAATGTCCGCCGCGCGGGGAACTTTGAGCTCGAAACTCATGATTCAATTAGAAACTGCGGTCGAGACCGCTCGAAAGATCATCTTGCTCCTCGAAAACATCGTTCCCGCCGTGCACCTCTGCATAATAAAACTAATTAATATCCTCGAATAACACAGTATTCTTTGTTACAACCAAGGTATATTATCAGTAATTTCCTTTTTAACGTTCTCGACAGCAATGAAACAATTGCAAAGTAACTCCAAAAGCATTTTTAAGTTCTTACCCATCTTGTACAAATGCTAACCTACTTTCTTTTACAACGTGACTAATTAACAAATGCAGGAAATCTGAGAGAACGAAGTTCAATAAAAAGTAACCTGATCAATTACTAACAGTACAATCATTAATCAGATTACTCTTTATCGACTCCGCTTAAAAGAAACAAAGTTGCAGCTCCGGTTGCCGTTGCAACCTCTTTTGGACGTTGCTGCACTGAGATTCGGCGAGGTCCCGCTTGAAATTATGTTAATACCGTTCGGGGCCTGGTTCTCGAACAATCTCGCGTTGAATAGAGTTCGCGGGGTCTCCCGCCGCGAGAAGAAATCTCCATTTCGAGGCGTGAAAAGTTGAACGGTCTAAAAGGAAGACAAATCTGTCGGCTGTTTTCCATGTGAATGGACCGCCGTCGGAGTATCGTCTCTATCGAGCGTCGTCGACGACGTTGAAAGGGGGGCGAAGAGAGGTTAGACCGCGTTTCGTTCCGCGTGGATTCGTTTCATCAGCAGCAGAGTATTTGTTTGGATCCTAGCGGGACACGATCATTTATCATCCGATCAGCGCCCTGGTTCCTCGATCGAAAAACGATATCGCCAACCATCATTTCTTATAAGACACGTGATCGACTCGTTGCAAAGACGTTTGCTCGAGGAGCCGGCCGAGATGATTTATTTATTCATTTATTAAATTTGTACTGCTGGTTACGCGTTAGTTATATAATCAAAGAATATAAAGGTTTCGAATGGACAGGTACACGACTCAATAAAAAATAGTAAGACAACCGCATTTCGTAAAATTAGTGTCTAAAATAAATCTGTGCAGACCGTAACGATTAAATTGCGGATTTTTATCAACGCGTCGTTTTTAATCTCTTTAGATGATATAAGGAACAACGAACTTACTACTTGGTTTCTATTCCTTGCAATTGTTGCAGAGAATTTTTATTTTGTATAAAAATCCGTAGTCTAATAATAATGTTGTGAAATTGCTTTAAGCAAATAAAATATGCTCTATCTTATTTTATGATGTTATTTACGCGATGTTGAAATCGTAACAGTGTCGAGGAGCGGATGGTTCACAGTTTATAGTTCGTTTACAATTAAATCACAACTGATGCAGACATTCGACTTGTCTATTAACGAATTAAAGAAGAGACTTCGCTCGTAGACGCTTGACAGAGCCGTGGAGTGTTGGTCGGACTTGTTAGGAGCGCTGACATATCGTCGAAAACACAATGAGTTTCGGGCATAATTGAATTACAGACGCGCCTAACGCGAACTCCGGTCTGGTGATTTCAACGGCCGGTGAGAACGCGAGCAGCGCCCGCTCTCCACGCATTAAAGTCTCCGAGAAAGCATTCTGTATTAATAGCCCGTCGGGAAATAAATAGCCGATTAAAAGGCGCACGATACTAGCGCGTTATTACAGTAACAATTATCGTCTTCCTCCAATTGTTTCCCTACACATAGTTCCAACATTTATTGCAAACATTAAACAACAGTTATATTATAAACAACAGTGTTCCAAGCACGATCCATAATGTTTTCTATCACACTAAATCTATCAACACGTCCGTGATCACTGGTTTGCTTACCGTCTGTCTTTATCATCAAAATAGGCTGTGCTGTTATCACGAAAATAATTCACTAAATGCACTGGACCTTTCTTAGGAAATACAAAACATTCTAGATATTATGCTATGGATTAGGGTAACTGCAAGTGAAACGCAAAATTAATTTCTCCAGTTTTGAGTGAGCTAGTCCTGCGAGAGATTGTTAATTTGGTGCCCTGTACTCGTTGATATTAATTACAATATTATTATTTGCGTTATTAGGCTATAACATGCGTTCGTTATGCAATCGTTAATATGCATTGTCTTTAAATTTCTTCTATTTTCCTTAGATATTGAATAGTCGCAGAGAAATCGTAAACAGATACCAGTGGGCCAACGAGTTGTCCAGCCGATGGAAGATCAAGATTTTCCAGAATAGCGAGATCACGATCAAGGAAGAGCGCGTTTATCCTGCAAGGGGGTAGCGCAAAAAGACCTCGTTTTCCACGCAAGACAAGCGGCCTCCGTTTCTTCTGCGTAACGGGCGACGTAATAGGGACTGAAAGGATCCAGCGACGACGCTAGATCAACCGCAAGGTCAATGATTTTCCGAGCGGACCGATGAACTTGCGCGCCTCGCGCACATGCACCGCGGTGCATCGGGAGATGCCATAGCCGCCGGAGAGGGAATCATGGGGGAATGAGAGAGAGAGAGAGAGGGAGAGGGAAAGAGAGAGAGAGAAACAGGGGAGAGGAGAGAGAGAGAAGGAGAGAGAGAGTGAAGAAGAGGAGGCAAGGTCGTTGCCTAGATAACAGTTGCAAGGTACAGTTGGCTCGCATGCCTGGAACGATGCAACCAGACGATCATAGCAGAAGGGAAAGGGCTCCAGGGAACGCCGCCAGTTCCCGCGCGATGCACACCGGATCAAAAAGGGTGCTTGCGCAAGTTTTTCATGTCATTTCTGCCGTAAACGCATAAAATCCGCAGTCTAATCATAATTAAAATAGCGAAAGCTACGCAGCTAACTTATCAATACATTCTTACAAAAGAAGGTTAAAATTTATTATATAAGCATTTGCATTAACTCTAATGATCACCTATCTATAATTGAGCCGCCCAGTGCACACATCGATTAACTCCACTTTTTGAAAAATCTTAAATTTAAGTGTCAAAGCACTTGGTATAGTCATAACTTTTTATATTTATAATAACTTTCCTGAATAATAAAGATTAACACCATTAAACGGCAAAATTTTTTTTTTTGGCTATTTTTTCTTGTTAATTTTATACATTAAATAATATTAATTTTATACATTGAATTATACGTATCATTTCATCGCGTTTCTCGACTTTTTGTTTTATGGAGTTAGTCGATGTGTGCACTGAACGGCACAATTGGCAAATTACATTCCATTTTGATTTAGAACAGATAAATAACAGTTTGACTCCGTGCAAGTATCCGCTACCTAATTATACGGAATTTTTATTCTTTTAGAAAAAGGAAATCGTCGAAACAACGCTGAAATAACAGTGGTAGTAGTTCGTCCGGCATTTTGTACGGTGTCGAGGCACTGTTAGGGGTTGCTATGCCGTCGATGCAATTGCGTCGGTGCACCGGGGCATCGGAAGAAGCATTTTAATGTACGACCGCGCGATTACTCGCCGTTATAACAGTATACCATCATCCTGTCTTAAACGGCCGGCTAATAGGCGAGGAGAGCCGTCGAATATATCATTCAAATCGCCGCACGGATTTCTCCTTTCGGAGTAACTTATGGGACGCAACTACGATCGCAGGATCGATTCGAGGCTACGGAGGCCCGGTTCGTGGGCCAGCAGCCTCTTCCGGGTGCCTAACCGAGACCTTGGACGATCCTGGATTCACCGGGTTCTTAATCTTTTAAAAGGGTACCGTAGTCCAGATGTTCTGATCTAGATACGCGCGATATTTTGAACCGACTGCGATTTTCTTGCCGTTGAACCGTGAATTCGTCCAGCGCAAACCCTTCAATTAAACTGTTCAGTTTAATTCATGTTTGTCGATTGTACATAAATTTTTGTATGTATAGACAGTAACAATTGCGATTGTTGCTAGCATTTAAATGCATCTATGTAGAAAGGGTGTACATTGCTATATATTTTTCACTACAGTAGGTAGAGCATGTGCGTATTATAAAAAGTAATAATCCAGGTAGCTGTAAGCAATTTAGTACGTCCATGGAAAAAACATCTAAGTCGTGGTCACCCGAGTCTTTAGCATAAGTGCAGTAACGAACGGACGTCTCGCGAATGAAACTAAGTAATTGAACATGCACTTCTTAGTCGCTATAAAAAGCCGCCAATGGTTCGCCATAGGAAAGCAGTGGTTAAGGAACGACTCGGGGGAACCTCGGCACGTAATAAAGATAATACTCTAAAAGTCGCCATTAACGGGCACTTCGTCTACTGGAAGCCTATCAACAGGCTTTCTAATGGCCGTGCCAGATGCAAAGGAAGCCCAATGATTTCCTTCATTCAATAATCCCAAAAGAAGTAAAAAATTAGATTATATTAATCGAGATAATCTGCCGGTTCGTTATCGATTCCTCGAACAATGTACGTTAGACAGCTGCATAATTCTGTAATCGGTTACATTCGAGGAGTCTGCGAGAAATCGGCCGACGGTCGCAAGAAGCTGCAATCGCGATTTCACAGATCTCGAACGGAAAAAAACCGATATTGATTCGCGTTTTTACGGGGCCCGAACCGCGCGGCGTGCAGCATCTTTTCGCCGGCCTGCACACGCTACCTGTTGCAGAGGGCCGCACGTTGCGTCCCGGCGTCAAAGCGTTTCCCTCGACGAATTTTGCGTAGTCATTCCAACAATGTACCGGCTCGCATCAATATCCTCTCCCCCTCCCGGCCGTCTTCCTGTGTTTTTGCCGGCGTTTACACTCATTACCGCTCGTTCGCGGAGCCACTTATCCCCTCGAATAATAAATGTCTTCGTGGTCTCCCACGAGAGCCTCCTCTCTTCCACCGGGCCCGAGCACACCGAAGCCTGAGAGAGGCACATGTTCGGCTCGCATTTGATTATGTTTGGAATTTACCGATCCGCTCGCCTCTGCCCGGCGTCGTCCGCGAGAATTAACCGTGTATTTAGGTGCGCGAATCGGAATCGTCGACTGCGCGAATTCTGTCCTTTTTTTTCTTTCATCAGCAAGCTAAATTTGGTATTCTGCGGCAACGATTGGTAATCGAATTCTTTACAAAACAATTTATTTTATTCCCTAATCGTTTTAACTCTTTGCGAGTTGGCGACTGCGAGGCACCGTTGAAAATCGCTTTGTCGCGTTTCAACATGATCTCGACAGTATTAAAGAGGAGAAACTTTTTGTACTGAATCGTGTTTCTTACGACTAACTTAGATAATTCTCATTCCGCGTAAAGATTCGCAGATTAGTAATTAACAATATGTTTCGAGGAATTGAAGACGAGAAAGGTCGTGATGGACAACTTCCGAGGCTTCATTGAAATCCAACATTGTTCGGTAATAGTTAATAAATACTTTCGAAAGTTTCGGCTTTCTGGGATCGATGTAACAATTGCTGCAGGTGATTATTACAACTCGACCAAGATCCGATGTTTCCCGGTAATAATTAACAGTGTGCGAAAGAAGCGTACACGAGATGGGTCCCTTTTCCCGCCGTTCATTTCCCGAATGCCTTCGCGGAAGGAACGCAACATCAATCACGGGGATAGTTGCAGGCTCCGCGACGGAATGACGTTTTAACCTCGTGCCAGAGAAACGTAAACAGTTGTTCCACGGGTTACCGTCATCCGGGATCCGGACGGTGGATGACGATGACTGCACAGAAAAGAACGTTTTTGCCTCGAACTCCCCGTGAATCTACGGCTTAGTCTTCCCTCCGCGATCCCGATCGCAGTCGCGGATCCGCAATATTGATTCTTCACGGTTTGAGGAGAGCGCGCCGATTTCGTTGCAAAAAACCGTCGACATTTATTTTGCCGCATCCAGTGCCCGGCGTTGTCGGCTGCAATTTCCAAGAATATCTGGACCATGATTTTAGCAGACCAGGTAGAGATAGATACGTTGTTGTTGTTGCGTTGCGATCTAATCGTTTGGTAAGAACTGTGAAAAAGAATGGCGCGAATCGTCGCTGTAATTCAAAGCGAGGTTTTGACTTTGGTACAATCGCAGCACAATTCTTTTTGAAATAAACTTACTGGTTTTTGGTTAGAAAAATGAGATGAAAGATATTTGAACAATTAAATCCTCACTTTTAATAAAATGACGACTTTGTCACGTTTCGTTTTTCTCAAATTCAGAGTAGATGTTTCTGAAGTCCTTGGTAGCTTTGCTGATAAATCCTCCGCGTGCAGTTGATCTCGGGACAAGTCGATCCGCGGATCACAGGGTTGGATCGTCATGCTAGCGATGCGCGTCGTCGCTTATTCGCGAAAGCGGCGACCTAACTATCGGAATTCGCGGGAAGAAGAGCAAGCGGGAGGACAAACGCGACATGAACGTCGCCGGAGGGAAGAGGAGGCGAGGCGAGGCAAGATCAGGCGAGGCGAAGCGAGGCGAGGTGACGAGCGGCGAGGAAGGGGTCGAAAATTTCAATCGGGCAACGGGGGAGACTCGGGCAGAAGAGGATGAAAGAAGGTTACATTATCGGCGTGATATCTCTCCTTATTCTCTTTTGGCTCTGCTGGCCCATGCCCGGGAAGGACGACCAGGCCGGAGTGATGTAAGAGAGATGTACCAACACAGGGCGCCTCTTCTTCCTCCTTCTTCTTCCTTCGTCTTCCTCTTCGGCCGCTGTCCCTTCGGCTCCGTCGCCTGTGTTCATCCTCCTCCGCCTTGGCTCGCGTCTCCTCTCGGTCTATCCGCCGGATCCTCTTCCCGATCCTCTCTTTCTATCCTCGTCCTCTTTCTCGTTGCCGGTCCGTTCGAAGGAAGCGCCCATCCAGCCCTGGCCCGGTTGAATTTAACGTGGCAGGTGCCTGCTCAATGGACATCGGGCTCTCCGGTTCTTCTCGGCTCCTTCTCCCTCTCGCTACCACCGAAAGGATCTCCAACAGTCTCTATCTCTCCGCCTCTTCTTCTTCTTCTTCTTCGTCGTCGTCGTCGTCGGCGGCGTCTTCTTCCATCCTCCAGGAGGTCCTCCACTTTCTCCATCTACTCCCTCTGTCTATGCCCAGCGCTTCCCAACCGACCACTGGACAACTTTCGTACTACGATTACCGAGTCAGGCTCTGCTTTGCCTAACTCAGCGCACCCTGAAACACCGACTCCAGCGAATCCGAACTGTTCCCGGAGTGGGCAAACGTAGCCCTCTCGTTCTCTTCTTACCTTTTTCGATATTTCGAAGCCGGCTTCGCTAGCTCACATTTTCTTACTCATTAGTTCCTGCACCGGCAAAAATAATAGACAAGTTGTAATTTCTTTGCAGAACCAGTTCCCCTCCAGATTACAATAGATTCTCAAGGATAATTATAATTTTAACGCCCACTCGGCTACGATTGAAATTAGGGTAAACCGTGATAAAATATAAAGACGAAATGAAATGAAATTTATCAGGCTGAAATGATAGCTTGAGATAAAATAGAATAAGAAGAAATATAATTAATTAATATAATAAAAATATAATAACTTTCACAAAATGAAATAACATCTTTCAAACTGCACTGAACGGCTTGAATATTTTTCAAGTGTTGCATAGACATTGAATATGAGAAACATCGAATATTGTGGAGCATCCATTGGTTGGCTTCGAACGGTATAATAAGTTCGTTAAACCCTAACAGTCTGCCGGCAACGTTACGGAGTATCAATCAAATAGTAATATTGTAGTAAATGTCAACAACGATGACGCAATTCAGCATGAATGAGAAGCCACGGAACTCGGAGCAGCACACGACGACTCATTAGCAACCTGGTGTCTGATCAGGGACGGTGTCTTTCCTATGACGGGATCCTCCCGGTGACTTCCAGTTACCTAGGTCCTAGCATCTGCATCCTTGGAAACTGGTTCACTGATGATTCAATTTGCAGTGTAATGGTCCAGAATCCAGAGAACTGGGACAAATCGCTGCGCTTTAGATCCCAAACGAACGAGGGAATTCGTGACGTTTACAACTACTTAACCCTTAAATGCATAGAGTCCCAAAAATGAATCAATAACTTTTTGCGCGGATACCCGACAACAGTTTTGACATCGATACATTTGGCTGAATGGCAGTGATTCCTTTGTCCATTGACTTATCAAAAATTAACTAAAATAATGACATTTGACTTCAATATTTGTATCTTTCTGACGTTATACCAATTGGCGCGCATTTTTGATAGCGGGTTCATTTACGTACTTTTGGAAGTCGATTATTTAGAAATATTTTGGTGTATTCGTTAAACAAACAATATTTTCTAAAGGTAAGGTTTCTTTTTTAAGGAAACGACTGCTTCAATCTCTTTCATACTAACTAAAGAATTTTTATGTCTATTTTGCATAGTGTACCAAAAATGAATCATTAATATTTTTCAATAAAAACCCTATAAGATATGACTTATAATTTTTTTTAATATTTTTCCCGATTTCCACTCATTTGAAATATTATAACCCTAATTTTTAAATAAAATTCATTAATTCATGCATTTAAGGGTTAACCAGTGATCCACTTCTATGAGTCTGATTACTAAGCATTCGGACGAAGAAATGTGTGTCTAAATAATTGTAACTTTTTATTCGATAACAATCGTAGAGTTTGTGCGATTTATTTTTAGGTATAGAGACGACGACGAAGGGACACAATTTGTACATTGTCGAAGAAAGCACAGTATCAGCACAAGACGCATTGAGCACAAGGTTCGTGAACCTGTCCTATCTCAAAAGACCTACTCGAACACTAGTACCATCGAACCCTTAACCCTTAAATGCATGAATTAATGAATTTTATTTAAAAATTAGGGTTATAATATTTCAAATGAGTGGAAATCGGGAAAAATATTAAAATAAAATTATAAGTCATATCTTATAGGGTTTTTATTGAAAAATATTAATGATTCGTTTTTCGTACACTATGCAAAATAGACATAAAAATTCTTTAGCTAGTATGAAAGAGATTGATGCAGTCGTTTCCTTTCTTGGAACAAAGAAACACATTGCACTTTGTAATTTTTTTGAATACACCAAAATATTTCTAAATAATCCGCTTCCAAAGGTACGTAAATGAACCCGCTATCGAAAATGCGCGCCAATTGGTATAACGTCAGAAAGATACAAATATTGAAGTGAAATGTCATTATTTTAGTTAATTTTTGATAAGTCAATGGACAAAGGAATCACTGCCATTCAGCCAAATGTATCGATATCAAAACTGTTGTCGGGTATCCGCGCAAAAAGTTATTGATTCATTTTTGGGACTCTACGCATTTAAGGGTTAACACGACTGACGTATATTGCCTCGCTACATAGGTAGACAATTCTTATTTTGCACGAAGACCTGCGCAGCGTACCGATCACACTTCGTACGCCGCCTGAAATTGTGCCACGAACCGTTGCAACGTGCAATTTCGCGCAATTTCGTTCGATCTCTCGGAGCTCGTTCCCGCTCCGCGGCCTGAACACGCCGAAAACAGCGAATCGGAGAAACGAATCGAGAGAATCCAGGGGATCCGTTGGATCTAGAGAATCGTGCAGCTGCATCGCGAGAGGCCGCGGTATCTGGGATCGCGGCTCGAAAAGGGCAAGAACTGTCGGCCGGTGATCATTTATAGCGAGAGTCGCTCTCGTTGACGAGTCCGCCTCGCGTTACTTCTTTTGCCCCGTCCCGGAGCGGTCGCTGCCGGGGTTCATCGGCGGGTTTCTAGCGTCCGCGAGCGAGTGGCAAAAGGAAATTTCGCTTGCCCGGCTCGTCCTCTAATGCGAATCGCCAGCGTGCGCGCGCGCGCGCGCGCGGGACCGAAGGCGGACCGGTAAGAAACGACACGAGGCCCACGGGGCCCACCGAGCAAAGGTAAAACGACGCCTCGGTCGCCAGGGAATACCGGGGAAAAAAGGAAAATTACAAAATTGCCGGGAGGCCGAGCAGAGAGCGCACCGTGGCCGGACAACAGAGAGCGCACCGCTGCGCAACGACCGCACAAGTCGACGACACACAAACCGGAGGATCGCTTGACTTATCGTAACCCTGAGTCACCTTCGTGTCTCGCCACCTAATGCGACCAATTTTCGCGCTAACTCGCGTTTAGGATAAACATGCCAATTTCTGTGGTACTCCCTCGCCTAGTTACTGTGCCCTCGCGATCACTTTAGTTCCATTTAGAAGCAATGTTGTTCGATCGAAGAATCGATCTATAATTTTCATAACCAAATCGAAACTTTAACGTCTAAATACCTATAAAATGTGGAAACTAATTTGATCGATCGTGTTTAAAACGTATGCAAAAGCAATATCGAACATTGCGCACGCATTGTGTACTTGTGCAGACAACTGCCCTGTCGCATAGTGGAGAGTCTGCAGAACTACCCTAGATCAAAATCGCCCACAAAGCTTTCTTAACCGAAGCGAAATTAAGACTCGAAATCGCGCTTCGAAAAATAAACTCGTTTCTATTTCCAAAATGTTTCGGAAGATGAAATGAAAAAGATCGACGAAATAAAATTTCGTCTGCTTGCTCGAGAAACAATTGACCGGAAGCCGAAGCGGCGGCGGCGGCTCGTCGATTGAGAGATCGCGGTGGAATTTGATCGAGGCGTCATCGATCGTCGAGCGGTCACTTGGCAAGGATTCAAGGTCGAGTCAGTGTATCGATCCAAGGCCAGACCCCAGTTTCCTCGGTTTTTCAGCGTCTTATTGGGTGAAGACAAGATCGACGACAGGCCATTAAATCGAAACGATTATGCGCAGCGAGAGACCGGGATATCCTTCCAAACCGGGCGCGGCTATCATTTCCGACGGTTATCCTAAGTGTATCCAAGGCAGGAAGTGTAACGACGCTAACGATCGCCGTTCGAACAACCGGAGAGCCGCGGAGTCAAGGAACCTACACGTCGATACCCGCGCGGCTCTCATAATACAACCGCAATTTTCTTTTTTTCTCCATCGACGGATAAAATGGTCAACGTTGTGCAACCGCGATGGACTTCGTTTGCGAATCGATTAACGCTCGTTCCCGATGCTGCTCGAAATAATGTAATGGTTACGTCGCCGGATGATTACCTAACGTTTATCTTCCGACGATGTTGGATGACTATCTATTAGGCAAAAAAAACGGAGGAAGCGATCAATGATGTCAGGTGGTTCTTTTGAAAAATTCTGATACTGTACGCTTTTCATTTTCTCCCGCTTTTTACGTAACATGTTGGTTTCATTAAGAACTATAATTACATTACGGGTTTACAAAGGATTTTATCTCGTCTCTCTGTTCGATTTCGTTCAACTCAGATATAAATAATACGTGTAAAAGACTGACAATTTTAACACTGTGCGCTTGAACAAAAACAAATCCGATCTATTCTAAACGATTTATAGATTCAATTATTATCATTAATTATTATTTAAATTCGATGTCTTATT
>NC_135773.1:2547591-2645174 GCF_028453695.1 Augochlora pura | reverse complement strand
GGATCAGGAGTGGTGTTCTGAGGACTCTGATTCTGATTCCAAGGGTTCGGTAAGGGGTCTCTGTTTTCCTGACCCTGCTGTGGATTATTCTGATTATCTTCGCTACTGTTATCCTCCACTAATGCTGCAAAAGGATTACGTACATCGGCTGTTGCTGCCAATATGGGCTCCTGAATATCGCGATATAAGCGACGAAGCGCGCTGTGGCCGCCAGGAATGCTTTCTAAATTATTTAGAGCTCTATCATGCGAGCGCATTAATTCTTGTAACATGGATGGATTGCGAGCCAATTCCATTGTTTGCCTAAAAAAGTATCAATGCAAACATATTCATCATATTCAATAGTGTCGTGTAGAAAACTATATTAACTTTACAGGGTGTTCCACAAAAGGTGTAGAGCTCAGATATGGGTGATTTCTGTGATGATTCAAAATAACTTTTTTCTTAGTGTAATCTGCTGTGGCACCAATATTGGCCTGTTGTATTCATTAAATTCTTATCAAAGTTGCAACTAACATTTTTGCTAAGATGGAACTTCCTTCAAGTCACCTCAAAAATCAATCCTTTCCAGGTCCTACACCTTTTCTGTAACACCCTGTATATCTACCTTAACAGTTCTGGATTATTTAACACATGACTAATTTCTGGATTGCGTTCCATCAACTCCTGTATTTGAGGATTAGCTGATATAAGATTGCGCATATTCTCTGGATCATTCATTAAATTTTGCACTAGTGGATTATCAAGTATAACACGCATGGTCTCTGGATTTGACAGCAATTCACGTTGCATGGTTTGCTGTAAATCTATAAAATTAGCGGATCCAAGACCAAGTGACTCCAATCCCACTAGTCCTCCTAAGCTGCCTAATCCAAAAGGACTTGCGGCTATGTCAGCTGCATAGAAAACATGAAGTCAGTAACAATCTCTTAGCTACGAGCTATAAAGCAAAACTCATATGACTCCCTACGTGGATTTCTCTGTGTCGGTGTCGAGTCTTGACTCTGATTAGAAGGAGTACGTCCTCCTTTAATAACCAGATGAACCGTCAAGCCATCTTTGACATTATGTGTACTTAAACTCTCATGGTCTTTCATGATCTTCCCGGCGAAGATCAGACATAATTGTTCCGCCTGCAGATTGAACTTCTTCGACACCGCATCTCTGAACTGGAAACGTCGAGAAAAACAGTTAATGAAGTTAACCCAACAATGACAAACGTGACGATTCAGCGGCACGTTTCGCCGATAAGGAAATGCGGTGGTATTATTATACAGGAACTCACGTCTTTGATACTAGCACCCTCCTCGATCTCAATGGTCTGTTTTTCTTTTGGAGTTTTGACGTTAACCGTAATTTTCTTTCGAGTGTCCTGGCCTTCTGCCATCTTGGATCGGTAGATGACTCGTTACTTTCGACCAGCGTTGCCAGAAACAGGGACGCAAATCGGGACGCGTGACGTCATAAAATATCCCGTTCTGTCCCTATGACTTCTGCGCCCCAAGTGACGGTTGATGGTACTAAAGGCTACGTGGTTTTACATGTGCCGAAACGACATCAACGCCGTATGGTGTCAACAGTAAGAACTAATCTATCCCCCTTCTATTACCTATCCACCAAAGTTACAATACATGTGACGTCACCGATGTCCCTTTTGTCCCCGTTGCTGGCAACGTTGCTTCCGACGCTTTCGATTCTCCCTCGTTGAGGAGCCAATTGCGCACCACTTTTCTACGAATAATATTACCTTTTTCTTCGCGTCACGAAAATTTCGTTTATCAGCTCGATTCCAAAAATACGCTAATTTTGTTCACGAATTATACGAAGGAATCACAAAGACCACGTAGAGAAATCAACTCGAGCGGCTACGCCACGCCGTGTCATAATACACGAGACGAAGAAAGTACACGATATGTCAACGAGCCTCTGTATAGTTTGTTCTCATCACGACTTGGAACCCTTCCCTCCACAGGAATGACTACTCTGATTTGCCGAATAGCAATTACTTAAATGGAAAATCACGTAGCGCGAACCACGTACGAGAAATATATTTAGTCGTAATATACGATAAACCACGAGTCGTTTTGTAATAGGTTATGTCGCGTTGCCACTACCGTAACATCAAAACACCAACACGCTAATGCTACTTACAACGTCATGCGTGAAATATATCGTATCATTAAGGAATGATGAATTTTCTCGAAAGAATTATGAAACTTTATACCGAAATTACACCTGGTCTGAGTAGTGCGTTGAAAAACGTAACTGCGTCGCTGGGAATATGTTTGATTTTCTTATGAAACCTCAAAATTCTAGAATATAATAATTGACTTTCCAAAAAACTTTTTACTACTTAAATAACACTGAATATTTCTTTTATGACAGCGATAACGTTCTATAATTCATGAATCGTTGGAAGAGCGATCTTTAGATAAATGATTTTCTACTTGGTTAATTGAAAGAATTTTGTACAGCCCTTGTTTTTATTACAATATTTATTTTAACGAATTTAATTGTAGTTCTCAACTTGAAATTTAAATGAAAAATAATTTCGCTAAATTTGTTGTCTCTATATTTATTTTAGAAAGAATAAGCATTGAAAAAATTGTGATTAATGCATTTAATTTTATTAAAATATATGTTTTTTAAATATCAGTTCATGTAATACGAAATATCGGATTTTTAATCATTCGTAATTTGAAGATACAAATAGTTCATTGAATTGTGGCAATTGTTACCTTAAAGCTTCTAATTTTTTTATCAATTTTTATTCTTCTTTCATTTTTGGGTATTTGTAATTTTTGTATAATAGGAGTTCGTATAAAAACATCAGACTTATTTCTTTGGTCGATATCATTGTGAATTTTTATAAAAATTCTAAATATCCAAAAATTAAAAAGAAATTATAATTGACAAGGATTTGTATAAACTCTAAGGTAATGCATATAAAAAAAGAATAAAATCAGTTGAGCAGTCAGTTGTGAATCATTAAAAGTCTAAGATTTTGTATTGCACGGTCTAATATAATCGTCAAACGTGAAAGGCAACATGAATTGTTAAAAGGAAACCAATTTATTGTTTAGAATTCTTCCATGGAAAAGATATTAGTTCCATTTAGATTTATCGCAGGAGAACCGCCGATTTTTCTTTTTGGGTTTCCAGCCCTTTCAGACTCGCCCTTACAGCTGACCGTGTTCGCAGCTCCCAAGAAGGGTCCAGTCTCTTACTTTCACTTCGGCACGAGGAAGCAGTAGATGATATCATCTTCGTTAGCTCGGCATGCTCAACCATGACTCTTGCTTGATGCCTTCCATTTTGTTTGAAATGTCTCAATATACTCGATATTGACACCTGAAATTAAATGTATTTTCTAGTTTGTTTTTCTTAAAATATAGAAGAGCCCTAGCTTAGTATGAAAATGTACCTGCGCTCTTCGCCAATCCTTCAGGACTAAAAGTAAGATCTTCTTTATCATCTGGGCTGCAACCGGTTAACAAAGTTACGACTGGTGTTTCCGCATCATTAGCCATGCCAATCTTCATCTGTTGCGTGAGATAATGACAACACTCTATAATTTGGAAAAACAGCCATGCTCCCTTGTCTTTCGACCTCGGACCCTTTATGTACGGTAGTGCTAGACGTTCGTGCGGTCTTTGAGCTCGTAGGAACCTTGAACCGCGTTTGAATTGACCTTCCAACCAACGTGTTGCTTCTCTTGCTAGACCGCTGATACGTTTTACCCTATCCAACGCTGATATAACTAAAAATGAAAATTTCGTTAATAAATGTCGTAAAAGAAAACATTATTTTTTACTTTAACTTTACTGACCAGCACTAGGAATCACGATGATGAATTTTTTGGCATATACTAATCGCTTTAGGACAGACGTATGATTGTAAAGAGCTTCATGATCAGGAACCAAGTAAGGAGTTATTAGCTTCGAACTCAAACGACTTTCCAAGGCACAAACCTCTGCTTTCAACCATAACTTGCCCATGTGTCTCATCAACTTTCCTCGCGACTGATCCATTTCCGCGTTTCTGTTGCTGTCTTTCACTGCATTGACTGTATTTAAATCAACAGTTATAAACTGCTGTTTTGTTTGGTCGTACTTGATACCTGCATCCGATACAGAATGAAGAAAGTATCCGAAGTCAATCAACTTCAATGCTCGTAATATAACTTCCTCACGTTTACTCATTTTATGCTTGTAAAGTATCTTCCAATTGAGTGACTTATGAGCTTCGTCCAGAATATTCAATCCTCTCAAGTCTATATCTTCTGGTAATGGAACTACCTTAACGCATTCTTTCAATTTGTCCACGCTTGACAAAATCATACTGCCTTCTTTACCCATTTTCAATATCGCATTCATGTCTATATTGACTAAATTTAATAAGAACGTAACGCGTTTCAATAGGGTCCGCGAGCTTTTTCCGCACATCTTTATGATGTCCGGATTGCTTCTTAACCAGTCGCAACATATTTTGATGGACGCCAGTATATCATTCTTCATTAAAATGTTTACCATCTGATCCGCTTTTAGATTTTGTTTCTTCATTAACGCGACGTATATTACTCCATCTGAAGATGCATTCCTATCCTCGAAAGCATTGTTAAAGTTATTCGTATCTTTAGAATTGGTTATAGAATCTTCGCCGTCGAGTTCCTTTTTCACTTGATCGTTGGAAACATGTTCACCGTTTTCTGCATGATGATTTATTGCGTCGGTTGCATTAGGCTTCGCTTCAGATTCTACGTGTCCGTTCATTTTTTTATCTTTAAGCTTGTTAGCGTTTTCTTCTTTTATTCGCAAATTCTCTTCGTCGGAACCATCATCGGATAATCCATCATCCGATAATGCGTTCCCTTCGCTCAAAACATCCTCCTCTGTCTCAGAAACATCTGAATTGATCTCGTCGCTCGAAGACATAGTCACATGATCGGCATCACTCCCATCTGAATCACTGCTGTTTCTTCGTTTTCGTCGTCGGAGTTTAGTCAACAAACTTTTTGGTTTATCCCGATTTTTTCGAGGACCATTTTTAATATCTCCATTCTTCTCGGTATGTTTCTGTTTGATCGAATCTTTATTGTCATTTTTGGCAATTAGTTTATCGTTCCCAATTGACTTGTGTTGTTTCATTGTTTTATTTCTTTCTTCGGTAGATTTATTTCTGCATTCCTTTAGAGCT
Source organism: Augochlora pura (assembly GCF_028453695.1). NCBI lineage: Eukaryota > Metazoa > Arthropoda > Insecta > Hymenoptera > Halictidae > Augochlora > Augochlora pura. Next base: position 2,639,978 of record NC_135773.1, on the reverse strand, counting down.
GATAAGTCGGACTGTAGAACTTCTTCTATGCTGGACAATGGTACGTCTATGAGAGATTCTTGCAATCTTGTTATTGCAAACTCCATCAGTTGAGACATTATCGCTAATGTTATGGCTACAACTCCTTGAACCTCGTTAGATTCTTTGCTTTTTAGTCTTGAAATGGACATGAGGCATATAGCTACAATTTTAAATATCATTTCGTCCGTTAGATACCTCGTTTGTTCGGCTTTGCAATTCTGAAGGTACGCATCGATACTACTTTCATTTTTATTATAAATTGTATCATTTGATTCGGGTTGTTCAGTGCTTAAGCAAATTTCGATGCTAGTTAAGAGGTCCTGCAACAAAAATGATACATGTAGGGAATTACAAAATGGATTAAGTTAATTCAGTTAAATTAATCTATAATCATTACTGTATGCACCTGACATTCTTCATTTATTTTGTCGGAATTCGGAATATCATAATCCCATAATTGTAATAAAGAAAACAATCTTGACATGCAGATGTGCATAGCAAAGTTTTTATCAACACAAACAGAATGAGTAACTATGGCTCGTTTCAAATTTCCTTCTGCTCCTTCAAATGGTTCAGTACACAGGACACTACAAAATAGTTAATATTATAATCATCTCAAGTTACAAAACATTTATCTATCTGCAGTAAATTAGCCTAACCATCTGATGTAGTGGTACACAGCATCAAGACCATAATTTTTATTGCCTGCTATAGTGCCCAATTGGTTATGCGGCATGCCAATGTTTGGATTGATTGCTATAGCCATTTTGTAATATCTCTTTGCTATCATTGGATCCCAGTATGGATCTAATTCTAATTTGTACCTAGCTAAATCTCCAAGGCATACCAGACTCCTATGAATTAGACGGATAACGCACTGCTTCACTTCTTCAGTATGAACCTTGGTTTGAGACGTTTTATTTTTGGTCTTAATAAGTAAAAAAGGAAAATTAGCTTAATTGGGCAATTTACTTTGTATATACAAAAGTGTGAGAGTATACATACATTAGACGATCCAGTTTCATTTTGCAAAAATGCAAAATCAATAGCACCAACTAGATTCAAACCATATTCTAATTGCAATTTCAGTATTAAATGATGGTAAAAACCAACTCCTACCGCCAAATGAGCAGATAACACTGCCTTCTCCGTTTCATTCCATACATTGCCCTATAATCGTAAAATAAAATTATTATAGCTTTCTCTACACATGTAATGTAAATTTATACAAAAATAATTACCTTGCGTAATTTTTTAGCAGCATATACAACATCATAAAACGCTTTCCTCCATAACAATTCTTCAGTTTTACGTGCATAACCAACAGGATCTTTAGTTTCTAATCTTAAACAATAATCTTTAAGCTTCACTCGTAATGTTTCCCCTGAAGGGGTAAATAAATCTGTTATTGTTAGTGCACGGTTTTTTTGTTCATCTAATCTTTTGGCAATATCTGTTATTCCCCTTTTTAACAAAAAATTATATATCATGATAATTTTAATATGTAATTAATATATTTCTTAAAAGCTAATGCGGCTCTCAAAGTACATGTAACAGTGAAAAAAAATTAACCTAAGCTTTAAAACGCGTTTATAATAATTTATCGATCATATCGAAGAAAATGTATATGCATCAGAGTATATTAGAGGCAAAGGATAAAAATAGACATTGATTAAAGCAAAAGGGACATCTAAAAGTGTACTAACAAAACAATCGTATCTTTTTCTTGTAACATATACATACGCGCTTACTCTCTCTCTATATATATACCGATTTCTCATTCATCCAGAATAAGTTTCCTTTAAATTTGTGATAACGCGATTATACATTTGATAAATTTCCTAGACGATGCAATAGAAGGACTGCGTGTAAAAGCGCGCTAATCAAAGATCATAGTGTAGGAATAGCAGAGGTTATGTTCGTATAAGATAAGAGTTAAATTCGACCTAATCATATCACAGGAAGGACATTTTTATAAATTGAACATGTGAGGCGTAATGCGAATGGAGAAAAGAAACGTTCTCGTAATGTACATATTAATAGTATTACTTGTGCAAACGTCTCGTTTGTTCGAGATGATCGGCTGTTCCGACATCTGCTGCAGTGTTATATGTTCTCCTCATTTTGCTTCGATCATATCTCACTTTTTGGCTGCGTCGTCATTATTCATTTTCCCGCGGTCTCCTGACACGCGCACCTCCGTCCCACAATAAGGAAATTCGACATTCGCTCTCGCCTGACTCTAGAAACCTCCCACGGAACTGCGAATCACCACCAAAGAAGATCTATGCTCACTACAGCTCACTACAATAAAATATACTTGCACAGATACATATGTACAGAGTTTGCTTCTTGTTCCACAAAGAAATTATCCAAAAATTTTTACCAACAGTGTTTCGAATACACTAGAAATACAGTGTGTCCAACGCTTAGAGTGTATACACAGTAACGGGTCTTATTCCTTTACACTTTCCGTGCTTCTAAACTGGCTCGCGCATCCCCACCATTTTACTGCGCATTCAATTTGGCGCAAGTACTGTAGAAAGAGAACGAGATATGATGGAGAGAAACAGAACGATACCCATGAGATTCTATAAGAGTCTGTGCACATGGAGAGGAAACTTAGCATGTCCTTACTTTGCTGTGCCGGTGGTCTCACTCTTTTCGCGCATCGACGGAAAAATATACTTCGCAAATACGTTTTCGAGAATCCTATGAAGTAATAGATTTTATTATTTGAAGCTTCTTTAAAAATCGAATTTCGCGCCAACCGAATAGATGCGCAAAAAGAATAAAACTGCAAACACGATAGAGCGAAACAAGCTACATCATTCGTCGGTATGACCTGTGTCACATAACTTGTGCTGATTTCATGCTCTCATGTTCGCTCGCTGTGTTCTTTTTTTTTCTTTGACTACGAGGGCAACATTGTCTTGCCAATAAATCACCAACCAATCAGGGTAACGAAAATTTCTATGTGGACCTTCGTTAACGGATCGAGCTGCGATCTCCAAGTGTACAAGAGTGGACTCTTTTATGTACATTGTAGGATATTCTGTCCTACGAAACGTTAAGGAGGAAAATATCACACGTGTTCTGGATGGAGAGACAGTTATTTATTATGGGGCATCCAATTTATTTCGAATGAGGATGCAGGTTTTGTAGGGGGCTGAGAAATGAACTGGCGATCAGGAGTTCCAGAGCAAGAGGGAAGATTTGCTAAGAGACCTAGATCTACATTCTCCTCCATAGCATCATCTTCTATATCCTGGAAGTAAGAATCAGTGGAACAGGTATCTTCGACCTTGACAACTAGCTCCTCTGCTCTATCCCGGAAACTCAAAGGCCGTTTAATGTTCGATTACGAATGTATCTGTTCTGGTCTAGTGTTCGATTACGAATGTCTCCCGCTCGACAGAGCACGAGCGGCAACGGTTGGTAGTCAGTGCTGCCAACCGCGTTACCAAATGATTGTTGGGGAGCTGCCTAGGGAATCCGAGGTAAAACCCCAGGTTCCCCACACAGCTATAGTAGATGCTGCCCCCAGGTATAATATGCTCTAAGCTTTAACAGGGCGCAAATAAATCACCATATCCATTGGATACATGCAGTCTACCTATCTCAACCTGAGTTCAGCGCAAGAGGCTACAGTCTTTGTACAGATTACCTTGCCTCCTGTTCTGCCCCACGTGTTTGTTTTGATCTGTAAATAAACATCACATAAAAGTGAAAAAAGTTAAACTGTAACATATGTATAACAGCAAGTTATATTCGCAATACAGTTATACAAATTGATTGAATTGAATGTAAAAATTTATATTCCAATTACTGTCATATTTACAATAAAAGGTTGTGGGGTTAGGTTTCATTATAACACTTGCTTCTTTATTTTGAGTGAAGTATTATTATTATTTAGAAAAACATCTGATGAATATAGTTTTTAAGAACGTGCTCTTTAAGGTAAAATTTTCAAATCATACATTTATTGATACTTTAACGTTATAGTAACTTAATATTATACAGTTGAGTCCTGTTAATACATATTAATTCTCTTAAGTTTGGTTATTATGGACTACTTTTTGCTTAACTAATTTTGCTTGTAACAATATTCATTTGTGACTTCATTTATGCTACTTATATACTACTTTGAGGAATTGTTTTAATTATTTTCCATTTATATTTATATGCACTTGTAGGCTTTATAAGAATAAAACAAGAAAATGGCAAAGTCGTTGCGCAGTAAATGGAAGAGGAAATGTAGAGCTGTTAAAAGGGAACGTTATGGAGCAAAGGAATTAGCTAGATTAAAGAAAACATTAGGCGTCACAGAAAATGGTTCACAAGATACTGAAATGACGGATATATCAGAAATTGCCACAGGTAAGAGATGCCAAGAACATTCTTTCATCTGATGTTTTTATTCTTTATAATTTAATTAATCTAGATATTTTTTTGTAGTTGTTAATGCAAAGTTTTTAAAAGACAATGCAAATACAAAAGATACAGAGGAAGGTGAAGTGAATAAAATGGATGTGGATAAAGAAGCCAAGGTATATAACAAAAAAACGATGCGTGACCAATATGGAAATTATCCAGTTTGGATGAATAGGAGAAAAATTGCCAAGTTCAAGAAGGGCAGAGCCAAATCAGAAAAAGGTGCTAAGAAATCAAAGAAAAGGCTAACTAGAAGACAAAAGAAAGCAATTAAACAGGAATAATTTGTATACAGAACTAATATCATTAATTGACACCTTTTTATTTGACTTCACATGTAAAGTATAAAAATAAATGTTATTATAATTAATCGAAGATCTTATGTATTATTCTTAAAATATGTCAATAAGAATAACCAAAATCTGTTCATTGATTCATCATGAAACTTGTTCCATGATAGATTTAATGTATCAATATAAAAGCTACACTTATGGCAGTGATAATATCCATTCTTACAAAAAATTTCATACATAAATATTAAATTTGCGCACATTATCTTATTTTTGTTTATAGTTATATTTGCTACAGCGATATTAAAAATGTAACGTGCCACTGTTCATGGGTATTGCAGTTCTACAACGTAGTCTCAAACGATTTTCCAGTTCCATTACTCGATTGGTCAAGTGCTGCATTTTTCTTGTTTCCAACTCATATTCCCGTAATTTAGTCCTCATCTCGTATATTTCTTGTTGCATCAATTGCTGCGAATACAGTTCACTTAGTAAATGAATAATATTAAATATTTTCATCAGATCTAAATTAATTTGAATACGCAGAATACTTACTACGTTTTCTACAGTTCTCTTCATCTCATTAATGTTCTCCATGACAGATGCAACCTTAGCACTCATATCAGTGGTTTCAGTGTCCCTCTTTCTTCCTTTTGCGAATAGCTGAGTAACATTAAAACTGTTTTTATATTTATTTTGATTAATTGTAAAAGCAATGATTATATTTAATAACTTTTAAAATGAGCTGGGTACGATATATCTTATAGGTCAACTCTTGCTTAAATACAGTTGCAATTATAGTGATCAAAGAACAATTATTTTCTCGGAAATTAAATGTAACATGGTACAACTACATTTTTCGGTAACAGTATTGCGTTCCGATAACCAATAGATTACTTTCAATCTCAAAGAAATATAATTTCTTCTATGAAATTATTAATTTAACAAAAATCATGTTTCAACATTATTTCGAAATTTCGGAACGTCTTTGTTGTCACGGCAAATGTTTTGAACATTTTTGAATTTATTTTGAAAACTAAGAGATATCACGCAAAATCTAATTTACTGTACGCAATAAATCAGACCTTCTTTCCGAAATCTTGGAAAAAACCACAATTTCGGAAACTTAGAGATTTTTATTCGATTCTTTAATGAAATAAAATGTCCGAGAAAATTGATGCGTTGCAAACACGTCAGACAGTCTGGGAAATCATTCTAAGCAAGAAATATAGCTTCCAGTGTTAAAGCAGTAAAAATGTTTAAAATAGAAAATCTACCTATTCTTTAATTAAATATTGTATAATTTCAGTGAAAAATTCATATTCATTCTATATAGTTTCATAAGATTCGCCCAGCGTATATCGAAACATTTAAAAGAGTAGAATTCGTTGGACCGTGGTATTCGGTATTTAATTTATATTCAAACATAAAGTAACTGCAGTAGGAAAAAAAATGTCGGAGTTCTGCTTTATTCGCATTCCTAGAAGGGCTCGAAGCAGCAAGACATATCTTTACGAGTCAAATAATGCATACAGAACACCATTGTCCAGCATACCTTTTCGAGTTTCGTGAGCCTTTTCAGGATAATCTCGTAGTCCTGATCGAGGTCACCGTCAGCCACCTCGTTCTCCGTATCTGTAAAGGGAACTATTTAATACTACCGTGTGAGAATATACTATGGTGAACTTCTTGGGATGTCTTCGAGTTTCGAAATACACGAGGCAAATGTGCACCTCTCAACGCAATTCTCGAACTCTCATTATGAAAATGTTGCGGAAATGCTTCTGAACTAATAATACAAATATTATGAAATTACTTTTATAATTTCCATGATATAAAACGTTTATAATTAGACTGTAAATAGCATTTTCAAATACTCTTGTATTTTACTGAACTTGTTAAAATTAAGAAGAACGAGAATAAGAGAATACATAACTGCGATATTTTGCAATCGACGCAGACAAATTTTATTTTGCATAAAAATCTACAGTCCACTTATGTATGTTGTTTCTTTTCTGACGCGTCCAACACCGCGTTGTATTTTATACTTTACGTTCAAAACCGTTCTGTCAATTTTTTTTGGAGAATATATTTTTTATAGTCGCCGTAAGTACAAGATGTACAAAAACACTCAGGCAGAAAAAGAAGTATCTACGAACCATGCGGAGAACTTGACGGACGTTTCGTTGTCGTCACTTCATGGAAGTCTTCTTCTAAATCGCGCGCCTCGAACGCGCCGTCATCGGTGTCTGGAAAGAAAACACATTTTCCCAAGCGGAAATTGAAAACTTCTTTCGGAGGATTGCCAAGATAAAAATGTCAGACAATTAGCAAGATAAAACTCGACCCTCCCACCGGAGAAAGAAACTGTGGATATATCTCATTTCATTTTTCCCCGACCTTTCTTACGGAAAGTATTTTTTCGAAACTTTCATAAAAATACTGTTACAAGTTTTGCTTTTTTTTTACGATATACTCGACACAAGAATAAAAGAAACTGTAACTGTAAAGAAGAAAAGTTATGTTATTGAAGTTGAGCTTGGATCAATCGGTAATTTCACATTATATTTATCATACTCAATTTGAATTAATTTATACCGAAATATATTTAAACTTATTTTTATTTATTATGATATATTTCAATCTATTTATATTTATTAATTGATATTCACTTATATTTATTTCTATTTATTTTAATTGTTTGTGATATAAAAATCGTAATGTAATTATCTTGTATTCTATTAATCTATACAAGCAGTAAATGCACAAAAATCTACAGTATTAAAATATTGAATTACGATATAATAAAAGACCTTACTATCGTAATTGTCCACTAGGTTCCGGAAAGCAATAACACTTTCTTCAACTATTTTATAGGAATGAAACCTACACGAACCGCGTCAGAGGCGAAGGTCAAGATCAACAATGGCAGCTAAACACAGTTTGTTTGTCCAGCGGAAATATCGTGGGCGAATCAGCTCCCGTGGGATCGAACACAAAAGTCGCGATACTGGAAAATGGAGGCCAATTCAAGTGGTTGTCCGCTGACGTTGAAATATATTGGTTTACACGAGTAACGTTAAGGAACCGAAGACCGAAAAGGATAACAATAAACGCCGTTGTTACCCGGTTGCCACGTAACTGGGAAACACATTGTTCGTTACTAAATTAAGGGGCGGCATTACCTAACGGTATATATAACCTAACGTAAATATAACCTAACGGTTATCGTAAAACCTCTTTTACGTTTCTCTCAACGAATAACGTCGTCGTTACGATTTTCACTTTTAAAATATTGAAAAGCAAAACCGAAACTTACATTTACGTTCTCTCGGAGAAACTGAATCTTTTATTTAATCAGTACCATCGAAAGGAAGGTTTACCTATTTCTGAACACCCCGGGGTGATGCCCCCCCTCCTCGCCTTTAAAAGACTTTCAATTTCAACTCACCGTTCTTTCGACAAGACTGACCATCTTTCTGGAGTTGAAAACCGGGCCTGCAGCGGCACTCGTAGCTGCCGGGTAGGTTTCTGCAGAGTTGGTCGCAGGCCTTCTCTGTCACGCACTCGTCGATGTCTGTAACATTGGCGGACAAGTTATGTTAATTCGTTGCAAATTAATCGCGCGAACGTCGCGAGCTGCGACCGCGACACGTCGCGAGCTGCGACCGCGACACGTCGCGGAATCCTTCGGTTTCCGGGCACCGGTGTTGCGCGGAGAACAGAAGTCAATGTGATTTTCCGTTGAACCAGCGAATTTCTCGAGGCAGACCCGAGGATTTCAATGAATAAATTATGGAAATTTAAATTAGTTACCGGGCTGATCTCTGTTCGAGAAAACTCGTGTAGGGTGAACGGGGGGGGGGGGGGGGGGGGGTCGGTCGCCTGTTATCGTTCGTACCAACTCGTTTCTTCGTTTACGCAGAAGCTATTTAAAAAAAAAAAACGCGTTAAAACTTACCCGCGGATAATAAGATCAAGGTTTAATTGCTATGCCCGGGCGCGGACAAACACTTAGCCCGAGTGAGAAAAGATCGGGATTCTTTTAAATGCATTTATTGCTTGTTACTTTTGTTCGGTTGTGCGGGCAGGTTTATTCGTGCGACTGTAATAAATCATGTAACTTTTTTGGTTGGAAAAATAACGTTACGGGTAGAAGGTAATTGGTTTCAGGTGGACTCTACACGCGATCGTGTTTCTCTTAGAAGTAGAATGATACATGAGCATTTTACAGTTACGCTGTTACATGGACCCAGATCAATTCTAACTTGGATGATCGTAAAATAAAATATGATTCGCGTAAAAAAAGTTCAAGTTGCTGATGTTTTTATTGCTTAAACATGTTTTTCCATTTCTTTTTTTTCAATGATCGAGACACGAAATTATTCGTGCGAATACAATATTGTTTCTCCAAATATGTTCGATAAAATGATTGGATTTTGTGAAATACAAAAATGTTTAAAAAGTGCTTGCCCGATTAACAATATTTTTGCGTTCATTCAATTTTTGTTTCATTCCAAAAATGGTAATGGTGATTTTATAACATTGTTGACGTCGCTGGATTGCCGGTAAAATTATTAGTAAATCCGAGTTCAAGATTATTTAATTGAATTGTGCATAGTATGTACTAGGGATCATTGAATTTACTTTGGCATTAGCTAATACAAGATATTATGTAATCAAAAGAACATTGTGACATTCAAATCCGTTAAACCCACGCGCACGATAGGTTGCTTCGAGCTTGTAATTGGACCGTTCTCAAAGCATAATAAAAACGATCATAAATCTATCTAAAGCAGTCCATTGGCGGACATCACAATACGCCCGGACTGTTCGGTATTCGCGCGATGCTATCGAGCCGCGGTATCGGCTTGCATCGAGTTAATTATGCCTAACGATCCCGGGGATAGTGGGACGTGTTCCTGTTCTGAATATATCGATCACTAATGTTTTAAGATTTCAAAGAGCGCCACTTGTCCATCCGAGGATTAACTTCAAACACTATCGCAAGTGTGTCGACGTTAATTCATTTCTGTTTGATAACCGATTCTCTGGAACCTAGCTAAAGACTCTTTGAACTTCTGCTTATAGTTATCTTCCAGTTATTAGGGTAGTCAAGAGAAGAAACACGTTTTAAAAACTTTCCACGGTGATTACTCTGATTGGTCTGTGGATCTTGTGCGCGAATTTTTAAAACGCAGGGACGTGTATAAATTAACTACGTGTAATAATATGTTTATTTTCTTCTTTGCAACGAGTAATCTTTTAGTTGACGAAAGGAAATTCTTTAATCTATTCTTTAATTGTAACTTTTTTCGTAAAATGACGTATAAAAATGGGAACTTGTGCAGAAATTCATGGTTTAATCATAAGCTGCTTTCCGAGGAAGGAATTCTTCTACCGCTTCATTCTGCTTCCTGAATGCGTGTGCAGTATTTCACGGGAGAGGTAATGATATACTCGAAACGGGATAGCAGATAAGCGGTACGTTGGGGGTTGAGCTTTCAGTGTTCTTGTAATGTTATTGTCTATGTAAATATTCAATTAGCATTTGAAGCGAGAATTTAGAATCGATTTGCATTCGTGCATGACATTACCTGTCTGGCACTGGTTGCCAGTAAATCCTTTGGGACATGTGCATCTGCCGGGGGCAGTGCATATTCCTCCATTTAAGCAGGACGCTGGGCAGGTAGCTGAAAGGTAATCAACCAGGGATATCGTTTAAGTAACTTCATAAACATTAACGTCATTAACACGTTCAGCGTTCCACGAGTTTCATGCATTTCACATTAGAGCCATTCGCCTTTCTAGTGGAGTCGAGTGTTATTAATTAATAACATTCAACGTTCTTTAGTTATTAATCGCAGTAGCAACGAATTCGTATTAGTTGTTGTTTGTCTTACCGCGATCATTAGTGTAAGTTAATAGCGCTGACCGGGCGTTAATTATTTTCATTTCAATAATAATTTCAGAAGTATAATCTTTGAATAATCTTCATTCGATTGACGCTGTCATTCGAAGAGTTTATGCAAAAATTGAAAAGTTATTAGTAACTCTGTTAGCTATTACTTGATTTAGATATTGCAGGAAACTGATCTTAGTATTTTAGAAAAATCTTCGTCCACAATGGGTTAATAAGCAGTAATCTATGAAGGAACTCGAAAATTAAATCGGACTATATTTGTGATTTTGTGACTACTGTTAATATGCATCTAATAATTCTAAATATCAAGATATATACATTTATATCTTGACTGAAGTTATATGTTTGTTACTAAAACTTACGCTTGTTGCATCCGAAACTCAACTGTGTCGCCTGAGTCCATCCTGGACAGCACACGAAACTGGCAGCGGTGTCAGTTTGAATATGTATATAATTATAGTACCTAAAAAATGTTCTTGTAAATTCTGTCTTACGCGATGTGAAATGACGAGCATACTTTCGTGCGAATTAAATAGAATTTTAATATAAGGTGAAAATTTGACATGAATTTTTGCAATTAATTATCAGACGCATAAGCCATGTATGTGCGATATACGTACATGGGTTTCTAGAGTACATTGTATAACAAATTAATTTTACCTTAGTTGCCTATTCTGGCGATGATGAACGGATGGGTTAGGAACTGATCTGGTGCAAACTCGCCTTCTGTAACACAAGTTTTAGGTATATTATACGTTATAATTTTCAAGTATTCATAATTATATTTATAGTTATTCATAATTTCAAATTTTTTCAATATGTCGCAGTAGTTTATTTACTTAGGAGCATAACATTGTATTTTATTCATAAGGTGTAACACTAATGATTCTCATTATCTTAATTAATAAGTGAGGTAAAATCATAATTATAGGGAATTTAATGTGGATTGAAAAAATATAGAAGTGTCTTATTATATTATTGATATTATTGTTAAATTGTTGTTATTATTAAAAAGTGTCCAATTATTGCTGATACTTGGCCTTACTTTGTAGTCAGGATTAATAGAATAATGTGAAATAATCAAATGATTGGAAATGGGAATCGTTAAGTGCGCTTTGATTGAATAAATGTACGCGTAATAGCCTTTGTAATCGGCGGCATTGTTCTCTCGTGAAAAACAAGAGTCGGTGATTTCCGATTATTTTCAAGTGGCGACGGATTATCTAACTATAAGTATCTCTCAGTGTAATTGATCTCTTGTCGCACAGTTATCCCGTTCATACCGTAATTAAATGTTCTAATTATTCGATTGTCATAATTATTACTAAATTTTTCACAGAAACAAGTTGCCAAGATTTTAAGTACATGAATGGTCACTACTAAATTGCCACTTAATTATTTATTTATTTATTAATCTTTTCAACTAGATGATTTATTTAGCAAGCACATGATTGTTACGTCTGCATATGTTCGTCATTACTTATCGATTTCTAGATTATTACTGAATATTTTCTAATGAAATTATCACTTACTCTTTCAAAAAATTTTAAATATCATGACCTTAATATGATTTATGACATAAAGCAACAGTAATATCATTTAAATGGCATTCGTATAATGCAAGCATAAAAATAATATAAAAAGTGGGTATTTTTTCTATTATATTAGGTTGGTGCAACATTGTCCTAAAACTGCTCAAAAGTCTGCCCGAGCTTTTACGGGCTAAATAGTATATAAATGAAGACACTCTGAAATATTCCATATCAGAGTTTATTAATTCGAAAGATCAGAATTTAAGACAGGCATTTCTGTATTGATATCTTGTTGAAAAGGGTGTAGTAAAGCAACCGGGGCATATTTCGATTAAATCAACAGCTTTTGAAAAAAGCTATACAGTTTTATATATTTACGTAAACATCCGACATTTCGTATGCACCAACCTAATACTTTCAAAATTCAGTCATCATTAAAACGTTAGTCGAAGTAACAACAATTTCACGAAAATCAGAGTGTGAGGAGACTTTCTAAAGTCAGCTTGTATGAATAGGTCGTCGGTTTCGATTCTATCACGGCGGATACAGCGAAAGAATTACTTTGCCACGATGGGATTGAAATAAGAAGGTGCGCTGGTAACGAATTAACGATGCGCCGACGATGTCCGTGATCGCCGTGATCGTGATCGCTCCTTTCTCGCCGCGAACGTACGAGGGATCTCGCGTAGGAATCGCGTGAACAGGAGAAAACGAGCGATCATTGTGCGCGGACGCGCGAGGACCGTACAGTAATTGGGCGTCGAGTAGCAATCTTGCACGGCAGATCCACTTCGTCATCGTTGGCCCGTGAGGAAATTGCATCTCGCCGTGTCTCCGTCATGTTCGTTGAAACGCGACACGACATTTACTGTCGCAACAACGAACCCCGACAACGTGCCCCGTATCGCGGGGACCGTTCGCTTTTCTTGTTACCGCGCCGTGCCGTTCCGTTCCGTTCCGTTTCGTTCGCGGCCGAGAGGTGCCAGGAACGCGAAACGAACGGCGAACAAAGGGGCCGATCCTGGACCAATTAAACTTATCCCGTGGCCGATGGTTGCACAATTAAAATGCCTCTGGCAAAACTGCCCCCCTGCTTCGAACGATCCTAATGCCGCCATCGCGTTATACTGCTCGGTTACGCTTGTGACAAATACAGTGGGTATTTCCTTAATTTTTCTTGTAAACTACAATGTTATATAATGAAATGTTACAAACAGATAATAATCAAATAAAAGATATCTCGATGAATATTAATCTTCGAATTCTCGCATCGTAATCATTTTTTATTCTGTATTTATTAGATTTTCGAACGACACGATTAAATGCTGATCTTAGTGCTCAAAATGTTGATGATTTTCTACCAAGTTACTTGTGACAATATCCAGAAATCCGAGGATGCAGAATAATTTTCTGAGACATTATATAACAAATTGTAAAGAATCTGTTGCATCTGACAAACTAATTAAGATCATAACATGTTTCATAAGGTCTATAGAACAACTAAGGTATTGAAATGGAGTTGCCTAGAAAGTATTATACTGAAAGTAATAAATGATCCTAAAGCATACTCGCTGATATTTTCGTCGGGAAGGTTCGCTGCTAGCATGTTAATTAGTACAACATGGGAGGCATGAACTTTATTATAGTGGGCGAAGTAATAGGAAACGTGATTAATGTATCTAATGTATACTAAATTATGTAACACAGTTTCTGTAGTTCCTCGAATAGGTATAACCACGTCATTGCATAATACATATTGGTTTGGTTTAACGCCAATTAAACTATTAAATTGCTCGAAATAATTGCGTCAAATCAGATATCTATAAAACAGATAATAATGTCAACTTTCACGTAATTATTGATTATCTGCAGGTGTTAGTCTTGCAGAACTTGATAACGTTCTTTTGCAACGAAACGAAAAATATTGAGTAAGGATACAAACGATCGAACAATGAGGTTCTCACGTGTCTTAAGCGCAGCAGGTGACGCAATAAAACGACGACCTTAAACGACGTCGAGGATGCTCACAAAATCTGCCCGTTAAGGACGAGCTATGGATTATCCGGTCAGAAAGAATCAAAGGGATTAACATGCCAGGCGATTCAGGTTAGTGAATCGTGTGCAGCTTCGACCCGGATGTGTGTCTGGCATTCCTTCGTCCTTCTTCGTTTTTTTTTTTTTCGTAGATCAACGTTGATGATACATATAAAAACTTGTATTACCTGTACAATCGAATCTTGCTTATTCGAACTAATCGGAAAGAAATGGATGTTCTAAAATAGTTAGTTGCAATGCACTTGCAATCCTTTCCTTTGTAATCCATTGAAAAAATATCGCTGTACAAAGTGTACACAATAAATCGCGTTGTATATACAATAAAAAAGCTTCGATATTTATCTCGTGAATCGAAAAATAAATGTTGAACAATTGCGACTAAAATCCTTCGTACCGTCGTTATTCCAACAAATTGTTTGCACGATTAAATCTGTTTGGGAAGATTGTTACCACTTCGCACAGTTCTGCATCTATTTTTATTCGTCGTTGCCGCGGCGTTTATTAAGCCATCCAGATTTGTGCAATCGCGTATTATCGAGGTAACGATATTCACTGAACATAATGTGACAGCGGTGCAGGAGAGCGATCGCAGCCCGGCAGAAACGGCTGAATGTTTTCTTAAGATTTCGTTCTCACGACCGGCGCGCACGAAATCGTTCCCGGAGCATACTACGCACGAAGAAAAATCGTCTGAGACACGTTGCGGCGGAGTTTCAGATACGGTTCGGAGGACATTCGCGTGGGAATACTGGTTCGGGTACACAAGTGGTCATACTGAACTCCGGCGCATTGATAACGCTCGACACGCTCGGTTCACGACATTGAACGAGAAAAGCGGAGGAGTTGGATGTGCCTTCGAAAACGATTTTGAAAAATAACACGCAAGCGGACCAACGCGTTCGCGGGTTCATATTTACTCGCGTTCCGCGATCCGATAATCGTGTTCTGCATTTAATACGGTAACCAGTAGAAATCGTCGAACACGAGTTTATTGAAAGTTTATTGAAAGATCAAGGGACATTATTTATCCGTTACCTTATGAAATTAACATTTAAGATTGGTTATTTACAGTTTTTCAAATTGATCAAGACCAACGAGATCGAGATCCAACATGCCGATGATTTTAATTGGACTCTTGAAAATCTAAAAACTCTTTCGTAGAAAATAATTCAATAAATCTCTTAATCGAACATACGTCGTAATTATAAAAATAAACGTTCGGATAAGAGGGTCACTTCTGTGCTTTAGCGACTTCCCTCGATCACCGCCGGCAGAGAACCACGCGAAGAAGTCGGCAGCGATAAGATCACTCTGTCAATTAGGGGATATAGAGCGACCAAAGCCATCGTCGCGTGATGACGTTCTCATAGGTGATAAATTTCCAATGAGTTACCACATTGACTGCTCGCGTGTCTACGACTCTCTGAAAGCTACTTCCGAAACCTTAACGGGGATCTCGCATGTTTTCCACTTCTGACCGAGGCTGCGGCGAATGCGATGTCGAGCTATCGTAGCCATTCGTTACAACCTTGCCTCTGACAATCTGTTGCTCATGCGAGGTATCCTTGCCGATTTGTACCGCAAACAGGACTTCCCTTTCCTTTCCTTCTCACTCTCTTTCTCTTCCACTCTCCCTCTCTTCCGTCGCCTCTCTTCATTATCTGAGTCACCGTCGACCGTTTACAGCGGACGATTCTTCTTCAAAATGGGACAGAGCTACGAAACAAAGAACACGTGTCTCCGAGTGGAAATTTTTCGAAGGATTTTTGAACTTGATTTAATTATTTGGTTCTTCAGACTTTCTGTGATTTCTCTGTTGTCGATTGTCGACAAATACAATTAATGCAAGGGGTAAGAAGCTCGCGTAGTGACCAATAAACACTAATTTTACGAAGGATAGTAACCGCTTGAGGTTTACTGTCTGCAGTCTATGGATCTTTATTCATAATGTTCTGCATTAATTGCATGACACGGGGGTTGAATAAAAATTAGTTACCTATTTCAATATTTTTTATTCATTAACCCTTTGCACTCGAGTGGCGACTCTGCGGCGCCATTAACATTGGTGTGACACGTATAAAAATTATTTTTAATAAATATCGCCAAAGCTTAGATTTAAAAAATTGTTGAAAGTGCAATTACTATATAAATCACGAGACTCGATTGCATATGCAAAAAATGAATTTTGTTATATAAAAAGAGACACTAGAAGTCAGAAAAATTATTTTAGGCTTGCAGTTGTAATGGCTTCGAGTGCAAAGGGTTAATAGTAAAGCAATAATATTTTCGAATTAATTTAATGTCCCCACAGTTTTGTATTTTATCAAACCGTATCTGTCCTAAATGCAGAAATCCACCGATTACTGTCAACGGATGGTAATAAGGTTGAATTCTAAGGTCGACATGCAGCGTCCGTCTCTCTTCCGAGCAACATTGCTCGGAATCGAATGAAGTCCTGGCGCATAGAACGAAATGTCCGATTCGGTATCGCTGGCTCGCGTCTCGACCGTTGCAACATGTTTGAATCAACGGGACGGCTCACTCGCTTAGAAACGGACGTTAATTCGAGGAGACGACGGTCACATTTGGACCTCGTTAAGGGATTGATTCACGGCTGTGTCCGTTCGCTGAGAGCCGCCGAGAAAGTCACCGCGGATCGTGCGCTACCGTTGCTACGGGCGGAGGAGAAATCATCGGGCGCAATGTTCGCCAGATCGGACAATAAAGATCGCGTGTTTATTACGGCCGGGCGACGCCGCGACAAGGGTGCAAAAGCGTGTCGTTACCGTCGAAACATCGCGTACCCGGTCCGCGCCGCCGCGCCCCGTGATTGCGATATACGGTTCGTGTTCGATATAAAAAATTCGCTCGCGTATCCGCGATTACAGTACGGTGCGCCCCAATAATGAAGTCGAACCGTTTACTATACCGTCGTAAATCGATCGCCGGTGCCGGATTAATTGGCGCCGGCACGTCAAATGTATCGACTTCGCCGCGCACGCGGTGTCGCGCGGCATTTTTACTTATTCGAAAATTCACTTATCAACCGGTTCCGTGATCCCGTTTTCTATACAGGGTGTGGCGGGAACGCGAAAATCGACGCGCGGGGTAAAGGTTAGTTATACGGGACGCCCGATTTCGAAAGCGTCGGAATTCGATCCGTTTTTCTTCACATTTTGATCGCTGATTTTCTTTTTGAGACGAGAGAAATTTTCGCCTACAGTCGTGGATGAATGTATGAGCATATATTTTGAAAATAAACAATATTTTTAATATTGAACCGATTTGGACGATTTGAATATTTTTGAGAAGATACAAGGGATAGTTGGCTGGACGGCGCATTAAAAGCTGTTTTTTTACGAGCTCCGAAAATGTTGCGTGTTCAAGGATGTAATTACAAACGGTGTGCTGTTTTTCGAATCGTTAAAGGGGTGGTCGAAAGACCGACGTAACGAGATAAGGCGCGACTTGAATCTTGAGCCGTTCACATGTAAAAACGACGAAGTAACAGATGCGAAGTGGTACTCGTGCTCCGCGAACACAATATGCCGTTTGAAAAGTTATTCAACTGGCTCGACGGTCAATGGCTACCGCATCGAAGTGAGAATGATTGATTAACTAAGGCCTTGCGAATCCAGACACCTCATTTTTTCCACGGCAAGCGAAAACGTCATTCACGGTGTCTAATGAAGCCTCGCCGTCGAGCAAATTGTCGACGAAAAAAATCATCTTTCCAGGAGTCCTTCGTGCCAAGGAAATTTTACCATGGCCGTGACTTAATTATTCTTCCGAGCAGTCGGCTAAATATATGGGACAAAGAATAGGATCATTGGAAGCGTTCGTAAATCAATAGATGTCTGTGTGAGATTAACCCTTTGCATTCGAAGCCATTATTAACTATAAATCCAAGATCATTTTTCTAGGTTATAGTAGTTTCATTTCACGTGAGAAAGGTCAAAATGAAATTGATTCTTGCGACTCATACCAACAATTTTACAGTTAACAATTTTTTTAAATCTAAACTTTGTTAGTATGAAAATTATTTTTAAACGTGATAGAATAATTTTAGCGGTGCCTCAGAGTCGCCACTCGAGTGCGAAGGGTTAAAATATGTTAATATTCTACGCTCGCCTAATGGAGAAAAATTAAAATATTAAAAGATCGCATAAAATTTGAGTATTCCTGCCGTGTTCAGCGAAATAACAAAGCACTTGGTTTGCGAGAAAATCCGAAGTCGGCCGATTTCTGCCACACTGATTTCGGACCTCGAATGCGTGGCGATGCCGAAGCACGCGCGAATCTCGAAGCGTGCGTGAAACCGCGAAAATAAAGCAACGCGACCGGCTAGCTCGCGAAACGGGCGCGCCGTGTCTGGCATGCAAATGCGATGTAATTCAACGACGTCAATTAAAATCGCGCGCGAAATGAATCGTCGCATTCAGATTGTACGGGTGCCGCGCGTGGAACGGCGCGGCGCCCCTCGCGATGGGGGCTCGCCTCGACAAACGACGAACAGTGTTATGACACCCGCGTTACGATTCGCATTCTTCAGCAGCGGCGATGTACGAGGTATCTCGAAAAAGTAATGAGGCTGCGCGAGTACTTCAATAACAGGCCGCGGGGTGACTATGAAGCCGGCCTTAAAACTGAAACGCGCGTGTTTACAGGATGTCAGAGCTGGGTATAATATAGTTCGTGTTGTTTCGAATAGATTTTTAGACATAGCGATTAAGACACAGCGATTCTGATTAATATTCGGATACCTTTCGAGAAGCAATCATTTTTACAGGACCGGATCAAACGATTCGAATTTCTTTTAGATGACAGAACGACCAGTTTACCAGACCATCGCTGAATGCTTTTTTAAAATTTTACTATCTATTATATAAAAATAAGTCGGGTTTTCCTTCCTGACGCTATAACTCCAGAACGCACGAACCGATTTCCACGGTTTTGCATTCGTTGGAAAGGTCTCGGGCTCCGTGAGGTTTTGTAGCAACCAAAATTCTGGAAAAATTTCAACAGAAAAGCAGGAAAACAGGGAAAATCATTTTTCACATACAGCGCCATCTCTGATACATAGCATGTACTACAAACCAATATGGTTTATAAAACAAAAAAAATAACTTTTCTTCATCTTTTAATCCCCAAACGAAATGTTACAAAAAACGAAGCCATCTGGTTGCTTAAAATGACGGAAGTAGGCAAAAAAACTCTCGATTTTAACTTTTTTTTTTATCTAAGCCTGTAACAAAAATTTATTAAATTCGTTTTGTAGATCTCGATAATTTATATCGCTTGGCACAGTTATAAAAAAAGTAATTTTATTTTCAAAGGTGTGCGAGGCCTGTTTTTAACAGCTGCATATAAAATATATAATATGTTTAGTGTCGAGAAGATGTTGCAACAGCAATACTTTTCATCAATCGTCCCATCGATGGAAAGGTGCAGGAGTCGCGTTACGTTCGTCGTGACACATAATTTCCTTCCACCGTGTACAGCGCGCGGCTCCCTGAATTCTCGTCGGACTCTCGTGAATTCATTAATAAATTGCAATCGTCCGCGGTGTCGGTTATTTTCCAGCACCGTCCGTAACCCCCTGTTCGTTATCGCAACGGGGCGAGGTGCTCTGCAACAGCTGTAGATAGAATCTGAAGATAGCGACGTTTATCGTTATCGCGCAGCGAATTGAAATGAAAACCGCTGGCTCGCGTTGGAAATTGGAAAAGCTAGCGACGGCCGTCCGCGTAATTGAATAATGGTAAATGCCGTTATCAGAGTCGGATATTTGAAAATTCTCCGGGCGCGGTGGACCAATAATTCGGTATCTCGGTTGCGAGGGTAATCTGATACTTTATACGTACCCGTAAATATGTTACGGAGCACCGATGTCGGTGCACGTAGAACAAAAGGGATTCTTTCTCTCCAAACATCCCTTAATTATCGCATTTAAAATTAAAATTAATGTTCGAATCCTTGCATTAACGCCTTATCTACCAGTAACGAAAGTTACTGAAAATATTGCTACGATTGCTATTAATGTTATTCCAAATAACAGCAAAATTAGAACAATTATTTCAGTAATTGTAAACTAGCCCTTCTATTATATAAATATTCCAGTCGTTTTTTTGTCTTTTTTTCTTTAATAGTTTTACGTCGCATGAGCTGCAAGGCTATTAGCGACCATCCAGTCGTTTAATCCAATTTTAAATTAGTTGCTAGGTTTTCAAAAGTGTCAACACATTTTCTGACTATTCTGAACACTATTTCTGACTTTTCTGTACATTATCGTCGGTTTCTCCAAAATAATTAATCGAAATTGAAGCATCTTGAAAAGAGAAGAACCGTTAACGATCGTACGTAGATTACGTCCAACCAAAATGAATTTCTGTCTCCCAGCGCTCGAAATATTATTAATAACCTCTCGCCTTCATTCGTCGCGGTCGGATCGCCGCAAGACGATATCCTTCCTCCGCTAACTACACATACAGCGCGGCGATGCATAACGATGGTTTATCATAAAAGTGAAAGAGTTATTTTTAATGCTGACAAATGGGTTCAGTCCCCTTCTCGAATATTTTTGCCGGGGCCGCCATCGCCGTCACTCGTCCCATCCAACGATTCTTCTTCGCGCCTCGCAAAGAAAAGGCGACGGTCTTTTTATCGCTCGGGCAAGTTTTAAGGATATTGAGTCTGCTGCTCGTTAGCGACGGAGTCTTCGCCTGCCTCTTCCTTCTCCTCGGGGCGTGAACGACCCGACAGCTAAACAATCCGACGGACCGACTCCCCGTTGTATATATTAACGAGGAGTCCGCGAAACGTCAATGCTCGCGTCTCGTCTAAACAATTTCCTTTGATTCCTCCGCGATCGTGTTGGGATTGGTGCGCGTCCCTGGAACCGTTCACGCGCGTCGAGAGTGCACAAAAATCGTTGCAGTTCTCTCGAGCGTTATGGTCGGCTGGCTTGTCTCACTTTGCCACGCTGCGGGCAGATGAGCAAATTCTGGACACAAATTTTGCTAACATATACAGACTGCGCCGGAATTCAAGTTTACGATACAGAAAGGATTGGTCGCCGACAAGAACTTCTAATAAATTTCGCGATATCAACTTTAAGAATCGATTTCATGCAGGTTATGTAGTTGAAACTTTTAGTTGAAACTTTTAGCGAAGGAAGCTGTTCCCCGTGTAATCCAACGTACTGTGCAATCACAAGAAGCTTCATTAAAATTCAATATCTCGGTCCCTGAGGCTTTCTCTGTTAATTCGCAGCTTTCATGCTTAGTTCATGGGTTGATAATATACATTTTAACTTTCCTCGACGTTGTCGGAACGATACATACACGCACGCGCTGTACTATTCGTACTAATAGTTCCTTTTCTGTATGTATTTCTAAGACAAAAATTGTTGAGAAATTGCTGCGAACAGAATGAAATATAAGAATAGATTCTTACACGTAAAATAGAAGTCGGTAAAAATTGCTAGGACCGAGTATTATCAGGCAATATTAAAGGGACAATATAGTCGAAAATTCGTGACGAAGTCTCTGCGGTATCGATTACAGAGACGTACAGATTTCTCTACGACGGAGATTTGAATGAGAATGAAAAACTTGCAGCGGTGTCAAGACCAGAGAAATACATACATCACGGAGTATAGTAACAGTATTCTGCATGCAGGGGACAGTGATATATCATTGCAATACTTCGAAAGCTCAAGACGGTAATTCATGGCACAAGAAAACGTTACATCATTCAACGTGCGCGCACAGGTTTCGCCGCGAAGTGGTTAGAAGTGCGATGTATTAATTACATAATCACGCGCAGCCTCACGCGAATGCGAAATTTACATGTGCATAGTAATCTCGTACAGTAGGTTAATGCCTGCGTTCGAAAAACGGAGGCATGTGCGCGTATCGAAAATCATTTAAAAAATGTGGATTTACGTATCTTCTACAATTTTTCTATTGTCCTAATCTATGGAACAGTCAGCGACCGTATTTCGTATTCAATGCCCCTGTTACGGAATGGACATTTCAAATGTACTATTCTAAAGAAATATTTTCAGAGAACTATTTCAGAATACAATAATCCCGCTAGCTAGAAACATTAATTTATTAAACAGTGGTACAAGTATTCAACAATAATATTTTTAGGTTTTAAACAAACCGATAAATAGGTATTTTTAGCTTACTTGAGGAAAGATAAAGATTCTCGGTTCTCTATGACGCATCATTAAATACATGGACCAGGAAAGAATTGTTTTCTCTGTGTAAGCATCCAAGTTCGAGCTTGTTAGTCATCGTGTTCAAATACATATAGAGACGCCGCATCTACTCGTGGTCGTCGACGCAATTTTGGGGGATTCGAGGCCATTGTTGTCGTTGTGCGTCTCTCTCACACGATTCTTCCGGTCACCGAAAGAGGAAGTACCGTTGCGACACGACGGCGCGGCGGTATAATCAATTTCCACGAAGCGGCGATCGCGGATCGTCAGGCCGGCCGCGGAATTATCATTTAATGGCTCCGCAATAACACGGTCGAACGAAAAGGGAAGAAAACGAGCCAGCCATGAATTATTCAGGCAATCGCAGGAACGCGAAGCAATAGCGGCGTATCGCGCGATCGATACACCACATCGCTCGAACACTTGGCAACGATAAGTCCATTTATGCCGACCATAAACCGACCGGGGAATTTTCAAGAAGATCGCCGGGGAGGTGACCTTACGAAGCTACGAATTCTTGGCGCGCCACCGAGGTGCCCGTGGTAGTTTTTTGTTCGCGGGTCCATTTACGGAGGAATATGACCAGCCATCCGGTTCGACCACCTGAGGGCCAACGAACACACCATGGCTGGCTCTTGGGTACGTCTACCTGTGCCTGTGCACCGCGGGTTCTTCTCCGCCCACCCTCTCTCTCTCTCTCTCTCTCTCTCTTTCTTTCTCTCTCTCTCTCTCTCTCTCTCTCTCTCGTCTCGCAGTTTTGACCTCTTCACCCACGTGTCCGTGGCCGACGCGAAAAAAAGAAATCATCGCTAATGGATTTAACCGGAGTGTGGACCATCGGTCTTCCTGATCGTCTTCGTGTTCTTTTGCTGGAAGGGGTTGACTCGGTCGCTAGTTACCCGGTCCAGTTTCGCCCCCGGTCAATTATTTCTTTTCACCGGGGTTCGCTGTTTCGCTTATCGGTCGGCCATGAGTTTTTCTAGGTTATAACGCCTTATATGGAGGCATAGAAAGCTACGTTATTAGAATGAATTCTAAGAATTTATTTTACGGCTTGCCTCGCCTTAACCTTGATTCTGACCTTTTCCTTGTATCCTAATCGACATTGTAATATAGCTTAATGGTATTGTAAATGGTGGATTTTACGTAAAATGATTTAAACGCGTCAATGTATTATTTTTAATCCATTGAAATAATTCAAGAACGAACGAACTCGCTACTTAGTCGCTAACTATAGCTTTCCTTGTAAATAGTAAACATTAGAAGTAAAAATTAGAAGACTTAACGATGTCTGCAATTTTCATCCGTTATAATTTCTTTTTAGTAATGAAGGGAACCTTCGGTTGTTTTCAATGATAATAATGCCGATCCGCCGGCCGGCGGTTCACTCGGCATTATAATAGAACTTACGCAGCGCTATTGTGTAGATCTTGCTTCGCGCCTCTCTTACGTAGCAGTTGTTGTCGATCACTGGTTCACGTTTTACCATCGCTGAAGAAATACGACGCGAAATACCGGCACGTTCGCAAAATTGTATGTTCGCGATTGCCCTTTGATCGGTGAAACTTGCATCGATCACGCCACGACGCGTCTTCATGAGAACGTTTCTGCGACTATTACTATTTTATCGCTTCGCTATTCACCAGCCTGAACAATTTGAGCAGTCTTTCGTGTTTTCAGCAACACGTTTCATTTTCTTACGATTTGGATCCAATTCGTTTGTTCAAAGTACAGAATTTGCGAATCAAATAGAGTTGGTGAAATTAAACTAATATTACGAATATTACGAATTTTATTCGTAATATTACGAATGATCAATCAACTTTTTTAATTTCAAGAATTCAGTCACTGGGTGTTGCTTGTCGTATTTTCGAACTCACGTTCTTCCAGTAAAAGCAACAGAAAAGACCGATTTTTTTTTTGTCATAGATTCACATCGGAATAATCCGTTAAACAGCGCAGAGGCGTAGAAACGTGTGAATGGAGCAAATTACCGCGCACCGCGAGCAAACGCAGAGACGTTGACGTTAAACAATTTGAATAATGTGCAACCGTAGTCAAAGTGAGCCCGTGGGCACCGTGGGTTGAATGGCCGGCGCTGTTATGTTTATCCCGTGCAGCGGCACACGTTAACAGAAACAGAAGGGAAAATAAAAGAACGCCCCGGCGGAACGTACGTGTAAAAGACTCTGCTCTATTTGCGTCCGTGGAATGTCATTTCGCGTTCGTTGTTCCTTCTTTCTACTTGTTTTGCGGCGAGTCGTGACACGGAGCCCTCCCGGAGGTATTTAAGACTCTCGAGCACTGCAATGCAGCCTCCATTAAGAGGAATGACGGAATCGCTTGCGAGTTTTTTTTTTTCTTTTTTTTTCCAAGGAAACCGAACGCTACTTGAACGGTAACGGGCTGCGACGTTGCTAGACAGATGAGAAGAAAGTTGGTTAGACTAATTCAATCTTTCAACCGGTTGGCTGTTCCGATCCCTTTGAAAAGTGTGCAAGCTACTGTGATTATACTATATTCGTTCGATTTTCTTCGTATTTAATGATATAATTAAAAATATCGATAATAATATATCTACGATATATAAATAAGTAAAAACGACAACAACGATAATAATAGTAACAATAAAGGATGTCAATCTGCGTATCCTTCTTAACCTGTTAGCTGTTTCAACCTTAAGAATTTTGTTCTGCATTGACCTGTTAGCTGCGTACGACGTGTATACAGGTCATAATAAAATGGCAATATTACATCTTATAATAAATATACTTCTTCTACGATTTATGTAAAATTGCTTCTGGTGGCATAGTCATAAATTTCGCACTGTTTAAAGTAATTCTAGAACAACTGTCGACAAAACTATACTTACTGTGATCGATAAAGGGCATAACAAAATTTATCTTCAAAATAAAATGACGCAGCTAACTGGTTAATTGAAAGAATCTAATTGTAATAATATATTTTTTATAACAGCGTGGGCGTTTAAACACGCGTGAAATGCATCGACGTTCATAAGAAACGCGTGGTTCATTACGAGCGTTTGAAATATTACATCTAGATGTATTTTCGTACGTAGAAACAGTGGTAAAAGGTAATGGAATGTCAGACGGAAGATTAATTGATGACGCGGTTGAAATGTGGAACACTTTCGTTTCGTATGCAATCGTATATTACTCGAATAATCGTGTTCTATCTACGGAGTGTACTAATTAATAGTTCACTATTCAAATTGAATAGCACTATTACTACCTATCTCTTCTCATCATAATTTTCCACACTGCGATTCATAATAACGATCAAATTAAACGAGTTAAGTTCGGATGAATTACTCTGCATACGATTGTTATACACGACGTTCCGCGAACGTCGAGAAAGTATTTTACACGAATAAATAAATCGAAAATATGAAATGAAATTTTTTCGTTGCAAGGTTGATTTTCGAGAAAAGTGAGGTCAGGTCGAGCTTACGCGTACCTTGGAATGTGTAAGTAGAATCGATAGATTATGGACAGACACGCCGGCAGACTCTTTCCCTCAGAACTCTAGTGTCTCTTAAAATTTACAAAAAAATTTTTTAACAGAAACAATAAGTGACACGAACATCGATTTCCTCCTTAATAATTTTGCCACTGTATAAAATAATGTAGGTAGTCGTTTGCGTCAGAAACGCGTAATTTCCAGAGCCTGGTGACGCTGTTAGAACAATGGCTTAGCACTATCGTTATATCAATGCGATATCTTTATCAATTACGATATCCGTATTGTCATAAGCTCTCCGACAAAACTAATGTACCTATAATTGTTCGGTCACTTTCTTCGCGTGTGTTTGCTTTCTAACAGGTTCGCCCGTGCAGAAATATCAATGTTATAAATTTCTGTTAATGTGCACGATAGCCGGAGCTATGATTCAATATACCGAATTCGAACCAGCTGGCCGGATACACGCGTCAAGGTAGGATAGCATGGCACCGTTCACTTATTTATTTGTTTAGCCGCGGTTCAATAACCGTGCCAACTACACTAAGCTCTTTGCCGGAAAGTACCCGGTGGCAGGGGCATACTGGTGCTGGTTGCAGAATGACGATTGTGAAACATTGAGCCGCGGTTTACAGTGGGTTCGAGCACTCGAGTGATCGTGAACAATTGTCTCGGAACGTGTTACACGTACGAACAAATTGTTTACATGAAAGTTCGTGCAGTCCAGAAAATTTGTTGCTTATCTGATAATTCATTCGAGTGACACGATCAGAGTTGGGCAAATTTTCCTTTAAACCTTAAATAAAATGTAAAATAATATTGTTTGGAAGTAGCCACGTTGATAAAAAAAAAATGGCACGTTCTCGCACGAGATAATGAATAATTTCTGAATTTAGAAAAGGCGTACACGTGCCATAAATAAATGTCATAATGCGGTCGGCAACGATTTTTTAATGGGTTTGTACACTTCGGGCAGACTTTTTTTTTCCCACGTCAATCGACTGATCGATCCGACGACTGTGTCAACACCGGTGAAAACAGCTGATCGACGGGATGCGTCGGAACCGTGGCGGAGCGTTTTTGCGAAATCGTCGTGACGACCGCGGTTTTATTGCCGCCGGTATCGGAAATAGTCGATCGCGTCGAGACGGAAGAACTATCCGGTTTCAAGCATCGAGTTACGGACGAGCCGGACCGTTTTGACAACTCGTATGTAACAGTTGTGACTATATCTCGCCGCGGCGCGGGGCCATTTGTCAATCGATCAATGGGCGCACACCGTTCGCAAGGCGAAACGCACTAGATAATGGACAATGTAAACGACTACGCGCCGATCGTTTCGCGAACTGACACAGCAGATTATCCCGACGGAACATACTTGGATCTATTTATGTATTCATTATTCATGTCCCCTCGTATCGACGTGAACCGATCAGTCAAACGAAATGGCAAAGCCCGAGCACAAAAGGTTTTACAGAGAGCCAAGGTAGATATCTAGCTCGCGAAAGGGACGCGGACGGAAAACAAATGCTACGCTTGACAAAGAATATTTGATCGAACATCAGAAACGGTTTCGAGAAAAATTACGGATCTCCATATTCGACGCGGGGTCTCTGACCTGGCGCGCTGCAACTTGGAATGCGTTGCGAATTTGCATCGCGAAGGGGATCGAAATTCGGGGGCCGATAGTTGGCAGATTTCATGCGTTTATGACACCGTACGAATCGATGCAATTCGAAGCAGATTAAAGTACTCTTTAACCTTTCGAGCGCTGTGTCGTTACTTTAACAATGAACAAAGGCGCTGGCCAATATTGAAATCGCCGATGTAACAGCACGAACTTGATTATTGACGCGAAGACAAAATGATGATTTACTGACGGGGGCAACTGAAATGATGTCATTCTTATCTCGGTGTTCAGAAATTCTTCTTCATCAAATCGCCGTTTCTTTAAATTATTACGTCATTTAATAGACATATGTTTTGAATTGGTATATAACGTACGAAAACGTCTCATGGATTTCATAAATTCGACGTTGAAAGAAATAAATAAATAATATATCTTTTAATTTAATTGAAATTTTAATTGGAAAGTCTGTAAGTGAATAATTAATTTTCTCAACGATTTCCATTTTGCACGAAGATCCGCAATCTAGTTATTATATCAACGGAAGCATACCGAAGAGAACTTCCCCGACGTGAAACGCGTACAAGTGGCCGTCAATGCCGCGATAAGAAACCGTGGACGCCGGTTGGTTGTGCAGGGGGATGGTGCATAAATATCTTATCGAACATTGGAATCGAAGCTGCGGGACGAATTATCATCGAGTTTGCCGACTACGAAACAGCAGTCGACAGATCAATCTGCCCCGACCTCGAATTCCTCTTCGGTATTCCCGGACCATCTACACCGGGCATCGCCTTCAAATTTCATTCGTCGGCACTGAATCGCGTTTCAAGTGTCATTACTGTCGCATCAATAAAAATTTAAAGCGTCGCCGGTCGGTCCGTGATTCCAGACACAGAATCCGTTCAACGGGGAATCGCGTTTCGGCGAATCGCGAACGGTTCCGTCCAGGATTTTCACCGCGTGACGCATCACTCGTTCGTTTATTAAGCAATTTGTATTAATCGTCCAAGTATACAAAGTTTCTTTCATCTTAAGGGTTACTCGCTTCTAACGTTCAATATGGCAGATAAGAAATATTACTTTGAGATAAAGTTACAATTCATAGCTAAATCGCAAGAACCATCGATTTAATTTATATCGTTTATCAATATCGAAATAATTCCACTTTATTCTGGAGGTCTGGATTTATCTTACGTCGCCCTACTGATGTATTTAACCCTAGAAAGATAACCTACGTCGCAGAGGCGCCTGCGAAATAAACCGAAGACTGTTGATTTTTGTTAATTTTTCATAGAGGTCTAGTGATTTAAGTTTAAAATTACTTAAAATATAAAAAGATATAATATAAATGCATTTTATTTTTACAATAATGCCAAACCTTTAAAATGACTAGATTAACTTAAATAAATATCCATTGTTAGTATCAAATTGACGCCTTAGAAAAGCATGCGCCTCTGAAGCGTATGGTTATCTTTTACGTAAGTTGTCGTATGGTTATCTTTCTCGGGTTAAGGCAACATTATTGTTCTCACTATTTCCAATGATATTCATCGAAGTCGGATAGAATTTAAGACGCCGTCCCCGTTGGATCCGCGAAACCCAGTCCCGAGAATACCCGATCGGCAGAATCGGCTGCGGGAAAGGTGGATCGGGAACAAAAGCGAAGGAATAGTGAGAACGGGGAACACAGTAGGCGCACGGTAAATTATCGCATTCAGGCTAAATAGTAACGAGGGATCCGGCGCTCGCGATTCTTTCATGTGCGTGCAAGAAGACCTTTGTTTCACGCGGACAAAGGTGGCCGCGTTCACGTGCAAGCGATGCATCGCGCGGTGTGAACGCCTGCGGCCCTTCGCCTTGACGAGCAGTCATTGAAACGGTGCAAAATGATCCGGACGCTGTTGGAAGATAATGCTCGCGAACAAAAAGAAAGAAAAAAGAAAAAGAAACGAAAAAGAAAAAAAGAACCAGAGGGAACACGGCGCGAAAACAACTTCGCCCGCTCGAAAAGGAGTTTCTAATTTGATTGAATGCTATCTGGTGTAATGAGACGTTCGTACGAACCTCGTTTCATTCTTTAACATCCTCATTTTCGTATGCTTGAAAATTCAACTATTTTCTATTTTAACCCTTAAATGCATAGAGTCCCAAAAATGAATCAATAACTTTTTGCGCGGATACCCGACAACAGTTTTGATATCGATACATTTGGCTGAATGGCAGTGATTCCTTTGTCCATTGACTTATCAAAAATTAACTAAAATAATGACATTTGACTTCAATATTTGTATCTTTCTGACGTTATACCAATTGGCGCGCATTTTTGATAGCGGGTTCATTTACGTACTCTTGGAAGTGGATTATTTAGAAATATTTTGGTGTATTCGTTAAACAAAAAATATTTTCTAAAGGTAAGGTTTCTTTTTTAAGGAAACGACTGCTTCAATCTCTTTCATACTAGCTAAAGAATTTTTATGTCTATTTTGCATAGTGTACCAAAAATGAATCATTAATATTTTTCAATAAAAACCCTATAAGATATGACTTATAATTTTTTTTAATATTTTTCCCGATTTCCACTCATTTGAAATATTATAACCCTAATTTTTAAATAAAATTCATTAATTCATGCATTTAAGGGTTAAAGGTTTAACGTTATTGTAAATTCTTAGACTTACTCCATTATTTTACGGAATATATAGATTCACTTCGCTGTTATATTCGACTAAAGGAAATTGGTATGTGTATACGCGATAATCATCCACGTTCACATTAATTTCTGAAACTATTCATCTCGTTTTTTAGATGTTACTTCGGAGTATATTTTAGTTCGCAGCAAACATGCGCAAGTGTATCAATTTTGCAATTCATCTGAAATTGTATGTATCGCAGTATATTGTGTATTTTATTAAAAATATTCATCCGATCAATCGAATAATATAACTATAATGAATTCTTCGATTTCTAAATATGCATTGCATGTCATTTATTTAAGGATCGAATATTCTGATTAATTTGAATGAATATTCTTACTGAAACATATGGCACGCTACACGAAACGTAGTCATTTGCAACGCCTGCAACTACACGCCACGAAATTACATTTCTGAAGAATTTAAAACCAGTTGCAATATTATAATATAATATATTCTGTCGGACTTTCGAATACGGCTTACCAAATATCACACGCGTCGTTCCAAAAGTCGCAGAGACACGTGTCGCAAGTTCTACCGCTAATTTTCGCGCTCTGCCGAATTTCTACAAGTAAATATAAATTTCGCGGGTTATCAAACTTCTGTCTGTCACCGTGCGTTCCGCTATGCGAGATTAAAGTTCGCGTCGGTACGATTATCGATTCGTGTCGCCGGAAGCAGAGTGGGCCTTCTTACACGTGGCAAATCAAACGCGAAACTACTTTCCTTTGAATAAAAAAAAAAAAAAAAAAAAAGAAAGACCGAACGGGAATATAAATCGCCGGCCGAAGTGTGCATTCTAAGCGTTCGACTTCGCAATCGTTTCGAGGACGGCACAGGTGCCGAAGACTTTCTTTGAAAAATTCCCTTCTCGCGAAAGCTTCGTCCTCTGCAAATAGCTTGGGGGGGGAAAAAAAAACTGTTTACACACATTTGCCGAACTGAACGACAGAGAATAAAGAAATGTCACCGGTCGTTGCTTGCTCTAAAATTAGTTTTCTTTCGAATCTTCACTTGTGAATGAACTTTGGTGATGTTAAACGCTGTGAATAAAATGTTGCAAAACAATTTGTTCTTGTTAGCATTGTATGAACGTTGTTTATTAGATTTGTTCGATTTAAGAACTTTCTCCTTATAATTTTGTATTGCAAATGAAGGTTTCTTTCGGAAAAAATTCGTAAAAACAAATTTTTTCCTGTGGGTGGTAATTTTTTTTTTATTATACTGCAAAATCAATTCTTATAAAAATTCATTAAGTGAATCAAGTTTTGTTAGAATGTTCAAGCAATAACCAAACAAACGTAATCGATGTAACAATTTTCGTCTTTCTTATTGTCACAGATTTGTTACAAACTTATATGATTTCTAGATTTTTAAAATTTACGCATTTAACTTATATACAAAGAAATTTGGTAATGTAAAAATTACTTCGGTACGTGACGTAAGAATACCAAGTTGTGCCTCAGAGTCGTCAGTCGCATACAAAGGGTTGATATATGCAAACTTCTTGCATTTCGAACATCCCGTCCTTTGGTTCAGCGAATCTGTTCAAACTTATTTTTAAATCTCGAACGTGCGAAAAGTGTTCAATACGTTTGAACATTTGAACACGTCCTAGCACGCTTCCAATTTGTGTTGCAAAACGCGATCGCTCTCCATTTTCCAGTCTCAGGGGTCACGCTCGGATAAAAGTGTTTCCACCGCGCGTGGCCCGATCGACAATGGGACATTTCCCATGTCGCGGTGACATTGTCGCCGACGACGCGTGTTGGTCGTTATGCACGAGCAATCGCGCAATTTAATTGGCGTCCCTCGGTTTCGCTGGAAGCGGCGCGAAAGTAATATCATTACCCGGAAACCTTTAAGGCGACCCGAACGGAGAGCGAGAGAGAGAGGGAAGGGAGGGGAGAGGGAGGGAGGTGGGGGGCACGAGAGCGTCGTCGTCGCGCACCAACAATCCCAATAATTGCACGTGACAGAGGAACGCGTTGCGCGCGAGATAATTAATCGGCCGATTAATTAAGCGGCAAAAGCCGGCCCCACCGGTGCCGGCGATTCTTTTGACGGTGCAGAGTTACCACCGGGCGCGTACGTATACGGCTGTGCGCCGGTTTTCCTCCGTCGTGCATCATCCCGACCGTCCGTCGTGTTGTTTGTTGGCTGGTAAATACACACAACGCTTGATTAATATCAGGGTCACTCTCCATTTTCGGAGTTTTACACGGTGACGCGCGTACCCGAGTGTATCCCGTGCGTGTAGAACACGCGTGAGTTATGCAGAGAGATCCATTTTATGAACGCGGGCGCAAGGGTATCGAAAGCGCCTAGCTACATTTCCGATGTTTCACCGTCGAATCGACACGATCCGCATTTATTATTATATGTAATTTGCGGGTTGTGGATTTCCGACTGGTCCACCTGTTGAACATCTTATTCTCTTCGCACCGAAGCGGGTTCGATCGTTTGCAACGTCTGGACGATTGATCTTTATGCAAATTCAAATGTTTGTGCACCGTTTGCAGGAAAACGGAGTTAACACTAAACGTACCAAGAGGGGTCAAATGACCCCTTTTGAAAATTTACTTTTCTAATTCTTACATTTATTGTTATTTCTGTCGGTCATTTGACTTTCTGTAAATTCTTATATCATCCGATTATTCAATTTCCCACTTTCCGTTTTTCTCGTAGCTTATTTTTTACCGACAAAAATTCTATGGTAAGATTAGGTATAGAGAAATACCGGTACGTTTAGTGTTAAGGGGAAACTTGTCCTTTTCGTTCGTAATTTGAACGATTTGAGGATAACGTGTCCATATTTTTACGATATTCTTGTGTTTTTACCGTCTCGTGTTTCTTTGTTTTATACTTGTCGCAAATTGTTACACAGTTTTATTTAATCCGATTGTCTGAGAAATGGGAAATCTCTGTACCCAAAACTGAAGAGTTAGGCGACTTTTGGATGAAAGTTATGAATGTATAGACGAGACGCTTGTCTATAGAATTTGTATCAAAAGAAAATGTTCATTAGCAATTTAATAAATCATTTTTGTGTTCAATTATATTTAATATATATTTACGATAGCTATGCTCAACTGTATGAAACATGAACGTTTACACTTTTAGATGATTTGGAGTGTAATTTTTGTAATTATAGTGGGACTGTCTAGATTTTTAAAAATTCACGAAACATATTGTTTTTAAAATATTCATGAAACGCCAGGTATTCGAAATATTCGTAAATCATCTTTCATTCATCGTGTCTTTGAAAGTGACAATTTAGAAGTTCTGATTTTTTTTTAAATTCCAGAGCTACAGTAGCTTTAGTAAAATGGCCAAAAAATTAATATTTGTAAGAATTTACTAATGTGGAATATAGTAGATATATCGTGAAATATACAGAAACGTTGTTTAAATTTCTAAAAAGGCGTTAGAATAAATATTAAAAAATCCTTTTACCATTTCTAGGTTTACTCATATTCATCATTTACATTAATAACCAAAAGAACACATACTATTTCGATAGAATTAAAAAGTACCCGACGTATCTTCAAAGAACATATTTAAAACTCGGACAGTGAGGTGATGGTCTGCTTGGACCGCAACGTTGAAATTAAAAAAAAGATATCGTATCCAGTAGAAGTACCACAAAATCTCCAAAAACATTGCCAAATAAATTTACAAGCACTCCTAAGTACACTCACTGACATTTTGATCAAGAATTCTCAAAAACGTTGGCAGAATGGGAAAAAAATGCAGAAAGCCATGGATTGCTACGTTTTGTTTCGTTCCAAAGTCAGAGAATTTGACGCGGTAACAACCATAATGCTTCGGAAGGTCCGCTTACCCGGGATGGTGCTTCGTGTAGGTCGACGGCGTGGTCGCGACGTGCTGAAACCTCTGAGTGGCAGCTTCCCGTGGCTGGTGGCGATGATTATTGTGGTAAACGATCGCTGCGGTGCCAGTATACTTGGCGACATTGGTCGGGTTCGATTTCTCGAGATTCGGTGGGCCGGGTCGTTGCTCGTGGATCCGGTGCTCCACGTGACGCCTCGTCTGATCGTTGGTTCCCGTCGGCGGCACTGAAACAGGTCTGTCGGTGGCCGCGTCCAGCCGCGACCAGGTTTTCGCAGTGCTTTGTTGAAAGTCCCTGCCGTCGCGGTCGTGTCGCGCGCGACTGAATTTCTCGTGGTACCAAAGCGGCCAGAGCAGCCTGTGATCGGTGTAGGCCCGTTGATCACTGGGATAGTGTTCGAGCGGCACAACGTCCACGGGCAGGACGATCAACGCGACGCACGTCAGCCAAATGTTCGGAGCCATGGCCGGACTTGTTCGATGAACTTTTCTCGAACGGTCTATCGGGGAAGAGGCACACGCGTCAAGACGAACCCGGTGTCACATTCTCAATCGTTTTTCACGGGAGCGTTTCGTGGCTGCGGGCCGAGCTGCGCTGAATGCGTCGACGAGGCTCGATGGACATCCGGTGCGAAATCGTTCGAAGGCAACCGAGAGCACTACTGAACGAGACACACGGAGTAGGCTCCACGTGCTTGAACCGCTCGTACCAACCCCACCAATGCCTCTTTCTTTCTCCCTTTCTCCCCGTTTTCTTGTTCTGCTTCTCGTCCACCGACGTCCTCATCTTGTTCCTCTTGCTCGAGCCCCGGCTACGTGTCTTTCTCCTTTCGTTCTGCACGCTCGCTCTCTTTATACCTGTCTGCTCTCCTGATACCTCGCCGCCTGCTTGGCTAACCACCTACATATCCTGCAAGCGTTCGACAAGAAGGTCTCGAAGGTAGAGACGGCGCTCGTTCCACGGGGTCGATGGTAGCATGCGGCGAACCCATTCCTCGACGCCGAATGTTCTTTTGTCTAGGTACGTTAGAACCCAGGCTGGACCGGACACGTTTCAAGTGACATTGTTCGAGGGATTATTTCGAATAACACGTTTAGGCGAGAGCGCCGATTGCGGAACGCTTTTCAGAGGGTGGAGATTATTATCGATTCGATTGCAACTTAAAAGCTGTCACTTTGGGATATTTATTCCATTGTTCGATAGATTAATGTTTCTACATAACGTGGTGTACGTTGAAATATTTATTTAATATGAATCAAGATAAAGTACAGATATACATTTATCAGGGGTAAACTTGCTGAAAAAATAGAGTAATTACTCGAAGTTACTTGAAGATTTCTTCCTCTCAGTATTAATGTTAATAACATACTTTATATATTTTTCGTTAGAATTTCCAATCTAGGTAGTAGGGATATTTAACAATTCTGTTTGCATAAAATTCCTTGACGTACAATAGTTTTAATCAACGGCACGTCTCATTAATTTAAGATTATTTTTAAACTTGTTTTCACACGATTGCGAAGAGAAAATTGACTTCATTCGATTCTGTTGT
This sequence comes from Augochlora pura, assembly GCF_028453695.1. Lineage (NCBI taxonomy): Eukaryota > Metazoa > Arthropoda > Insecta > Hymenoptera > Halictidae > Augochlora > Augochlora pura. The sequence continues at coordinate 2,604,288 of NC_135773.1, read as the reverse complement.
GGTAGAAGCTCTTATACAAGCATAGAAAATGAATTTGTTACTTTATTGTAAATAAATGATTTGAACTTTTATAGTTTATTACCATTAATATAAGATATTTCGTTCGGTACGTTCTCAACAGCACGCGACGATTTCATGGATTAAGTTATTATAGGTGTATGCGGGAGCAGATAGCGAACGCCAACAGGTAAAAAATGGTAGAAACGTGACCGATAATGCTCCATTATACGCGACATTAAATCAAAGGCAATTACGAGTCCCGCCGTTGGCATTGTCTCCTCGCGTGCGTACATTATCAGGCATCTATTTCATTACCGCGGCGTAATTGTGCGTGTAAACGCGGCAATGCGCGCACACCGAGAGACCACACCGGCCGGCTCTACTTTCAGTCCCTTTATTATCCGGGTGCGAAATCGATCGACTGAAATTCCAATTGCAGCAAGGCGCTCCGATGACTTTCCTTTGCCCCATAATTTCTAACCGGCACAGGAGACCCGGGGACGCATGACTCACTTCTACATACACACGTCTCGGTGCCGTGACACCTTCTGGAGTAGCTAGACCCAAGGTTTTCTTCGTTATGTCCTTCGATAAGGAAATTCTTACGCGATCCCGGGGGACCGCTTATGTCGCGGCGTTCTCTTTGCGATTATATTTCATTTCCTTTTTTCGAAATGTCGATCGAACCCATACAACGAACGCGAAAAATATCCGGACAATATTTAAAGCCGAATAACTCCATTAACCCCTTGCAGTACTTTTATAATCGCAGTTACAATGATTAAGTAATTTTCGATTGGAATAATTTCTTAGAGGAGAAATAAAATTAATATTACTTCAGCGCTTAAATATTAGCGGCGAAAATACAGAATTTTATTCCGGCTTAAAAAGACGAAATAACATTCGCATTTAACAGGACGAAATAACATTCGCATTTAACAAATCATAACGACGAGTCAGATTCGTCAAAGTACGGTAAGGGGTTAAATTCGGAGAGAATTGGCTATGGATTTTTCAATTCAACTTTTGCAACATAACAAAAATTTATCGTCGAAAATATTAGTTGACAGATTAAGTTGCACGGAAATTTGGAACAGCCTAAAAATGTTTTATTAAAATGCATTTGATCAAATTTCGATCTGGCTGAACACTGGCAGTCGACTTCGCCTGAATGCCCTCCCTTAAGGACTCGATAAAAAAAGAACAGTTAAAGCAGCGACCTTGTTGTTCAAGTTCCTCGTACAGGGAACTTCGCAGTCGTTAAGAGAAGTTCGACGAACACAAGCTTATCGTTTACTCTTCCATCGCCCGCACCCTGAATTGGAATCGTAGTTTTGTTTCATCGATCAAACTTTTCTCGCGAACTCGATTGAAATTAGCCTGCTGCATTGCGCGCCGGGGCTGCTCTCTTTCAACGAAATTGAATCGGGGCCATTAAAGACAAAATGTTTGGAACCGTCCGTGATTCGTGATCATCCTTGGGGAATCGACGGCGCCGACCTTGAACTCCCGAACCTAATTTCACTTGGCCGTATTACGAGAGGTTTCCGGCGGTGCATTGATCCAACCAGCTTTGACTTTTAGATGCGAGCTTGATACGTGTTTTCAATTTCTCCGCCGCTTCTATTCGATGCTCCAAAAGCTATTAGCTTTCGATGAAGAGATATCTTCGTGGAACGTGATCGTTATTACAACGATCGTTACATTTCGTGACACAATATACGCTGCATATGTACGTTTCATAATTAACCCTTTGCACTCGAAGCCATTTCAACTGCAAATCAGAAATCATTTTTCTGACCTTTAGCATTTCCATCTTATATAACAAAATTTATACTATGCGTGTGAAATTGAGTCTCGTGACTCATATAACAGTTATACTTTCAACAATTTTTTCAATCTATGCTTCGGCGACATTTGTAAAAATAATTTTGGAACGTGTTATAACAATTTTAATGGCGCCGTAGAGGCGCCGCTCGAGTGCAAAGGGTTAATACGTAGTACCGTTAATGCGTCAAAGGATTCTATGAAAATATCCTTTTCGTAACCAGAGAACTTCGATTAAATGATTTATCAATGCGTTAGGTATTCGTAAGGTAATAAGGTATAGGGTCGTCTCATTATAACTGAATCGTATTTTAGGCATCTACGACAAAAATTAACAAGTAAAATTTAACATTGCGTAAATATTAAATTTAATCCCTTGCACTATGATTCCTTTCGCGCTGCGTTGATTAGTATTAATTTATCCTTAATATTTTTCTAAATAGAGTCAGACAATTTTTGCTTCTTTTATATGTACTTCCTTTTATAGATTTTAATAAAAGAAGAATTTATTTTTATTCAGATAAAGAAGGAATGAATAATATTCATATTTAGTAGATTTTGCATTAAATCTATAACAGGAGTCTGACTCGTTATTACAGTGCAAGGGGTTAATGTAACGAAAATAGATTAATTCAGGGATGTCTATGTACTATTCTCAACTTGTTGAAATTATTAACGACAGAAACAAAATGTCTACTTGACTGATGTTCGTTAAAATTGATGAAGATAATTTTTATTCTGCACAAAACTCTGCAATCCAGGTGTAATTTACTCTATCCGTGTTTCATAATTTATTACAGTTTCGTAAACGATCTTTACCAATTACGAGTAGGAATAAGTATTCGAGTGTTAATCGAACCGAGTACTATACAAGTACTATAATTATATGTAATAACAAGTACTATAATATACAACTATAGCGGCGAAAAGGGAAGAACTGGAGAAACGGTAGAAAAATAATTGCCTAATTCGTGCATGCTCCTGTTATTCGAGAACGCGGAGCGCACGCATCGCGAGAAGAGTTTTCGCGTCGACCTAATCCTCCTAATTGACGGTGCAACGGAACTGCGAGATCGTGAGGCCTCGGCCGGGATGTTTTCTGCACGGTCGCGCCGCCGCGGCCCGGCGGACCACGAATTTTCGAGCGAGCAACATTCCGGCCGTTGTGCACGGTCAACGTTGCGCCGACATTGAACCAGTGCAATGCTGCAATGCAGGTGGACCAGCCGGCGCGGCCTGGAAGATGCGTAGGCAGTCCGGAGGCCGGAGTCACTCTCCACCGCAAATCTCTCGCGGCTCCCACAGATGTTATCTTCGCCGCAAGATATCTGCGATTCCGTCTCCCTTTTGTAACACACCTTCGCCCCGATGGCTGCACGCAACAAATCATCTGACTAGCATGGAACGGGAGGAGACCAAGAAGAAGAGGAGAAAGAAGAAGAAGAAGTAGCTCGGGCACCGAGCGACACGGGGACAACGGGGACAGTCGAATAGGAGAGGACAGGTCGTTTCGCAGCTCTTTGTCCACGGCTCGTGGTCACCGATCTTTTTTCCCCCCCGACGGTGAATAATTCGTCGTGATAAATGGGAACGGGATCCTCGAGGACTGGCTGTCGATAGGGCCTGCTCGTTCCCCTAATCTGCTTTTTGTAATGTGTCAATACGACCGCGACGCGAGCTGAAACTGGGTCCAGTTCTGGGTAACCGGCGCACAGAGTTGCGAACAAACCTGGATAAAAATATTTTAACCAAGGAACAGAAATATCGGCAAATATTTCTCTGAACTGTGTCACTTCAATTGCAACAGTAATTTGATTCTGTATTATATATGGAATATTAATAGCCGAAATATTTTTGATTTTACAAATATATCTATTGTGATCCAGCCGAATGTTTCCACCTAAATATCTCCTAAAAAATATTTTTCTCTTCAGGTTATCATTGTCAATATAATGTTTGCGCGAGTTCTAAAGTTTCGTGTTACATGTGGGTCGACGGTTCCGCGATATTTCGTCGGAATTCTGACTCAGAAATTCGAAAAACCAACGAAATATAGATATCGCCGAGGCGGGTCACGTTCGGATTTGTTATTGGCTTCTTCGGGAACGAAGCATATACATTCGGCGGACGTTGCGGAGGAGCACGGACGATAATTTTGCAATTTAGGCGATTTGGGATTCGAAGGTGCACACGGAGGAGATCCCGAACGCAATATCTGCTTCGGATCGACTGCGACGTGCTTGAGACCAAGGTCGGTGGTGCTGCGACCGCGGAGCGAGGTCTGTTCCGTCTTTTTGCTCTTGTTCCCGAGGTTGTCTTCGGAAGCGGCGCACCAAGAACAGTGAGATAATTGCGTGCATCATCGTCGCGTTATTGCCCATTATATACACCGAACGCAAAAAAACTCGGAACAAGTCCATCGATAAATCCTCTTGGCAGGCAAATGGTCCGCCTTTGCGGCGGCATTGTTCGATATGCTCGAGGGCAAGACCTGAATGAAATTGTTAACATTTTCAATCGAATCCGATGTAACGGTTTGTTTCGACCTTTAACTCTTTTGTTCGGAAAAAGAGAATGGCTATAAATCCACCGAAATGTTTATTTCATATATTTATTTCATATATCTTGTCATATATCTACGACAGAAAATTTTCGACAGAGACGAGCAAAATTTTATTTGGTTGATAGGAGATAAGGACTTAACCCTTTGCACTCCTATGATCGAGTATGACATTAGTTTTTATCTCAGGAGCTCCATTGTCGAGTCCCCCTCGACATTATTTCATGACCAAATAAATAGAAATAGTTTCATCCTTTATTTATTTAAATTGCCTTACAGTTAAAATAAATATCAAATGAAATACTTAAGAGCGTTGGTAACGAAATTGAAATAAAATTCGGAGTGCAAAGAATTAACGAATAAAATATTATTTAATCGAATAGAATTTTTATTTATTATTTCATGCGAATTTCATACCATTTTTGTGAACCAAAATATACCAACTGTATCCTGTGTTCAATAGTTTTATGGTTTACGGCCACGCTGTATTTAAAAGCGAATCGATTATATAGATTCTACAGAATCTCATATTAATAGAGATAACGTGTTGCTTCGCGAATTTGTTAAAGCCGTTAAACAAGTTCTTAGGGACTGGCAATTATGCATTTGTGATTTTGACATGGTTGTTAATCAACGAAGGTGTCACCACTTAAATTACGTAGAACTTCGTGCGGCCGATTCACGAGATTCTTGCAACATTCGTGACGCTTAAGAATGATTCACGTCCTCGGCAACCCTTTTACTTTCGCGCTCACGATATTGAAAGCGAGATGTTTTAAAACCTACCGGATTGCTTCCTGCGAGTAACAACGTCGTTAACTGTGAAATCGGTGCCCAGGACGAATGAAATGCGCAATGCGCGTTAACCGGTGAACGTGAAAGCGAGGCCAGAAGTTCGACTTCCCCGTTTCTGCTGCCGTTCTTTTGTTCCCAGAGAGATACGATGATAAAACTTGCTATCTCGCCATCTAATTTGTTCAACGTTCACGCGTATTTCAATTTCCCCTACAGTACTTTCCGATAAAATGATTAATTCCATATTAACGCAATCACCATTATTCCGTTTGCGTAACAGTTTTCACGAATGGTTCCAGGTATTTTAACACACGCGATATTATCACTTACCTAGAACACAAGATTAATAAATAGAAATTATAACACAGTATGTTCCGTTTACGTCTTTCTTTTCTAATTTTAAAAACTATTAAATTCTTGTCATTGTACTTAATCAAATATTTCATTTGCAACTTAGACAAAGTAAGCAAACAACATGTGACACTGTCGTGTAACCGTGAAGGCAATTTGTTAAAACAATCGTGCAATAAATTCTACGTCTGAAAAATCTTGTGATAAATCCTACGTTAAATAAATCGTGCAGTAAATGCTATGTTAAAAGAATCGTGTAGCTATGATTGAAACTTGTCGGAAGAATCGTGTAGAAACTGCTGCATTCTGAAAATCGTGCAACCACGAGTGAGACGTGTTGAAAGAACCGCGTAAAAAAAATACTGCGTGGGACGGGGCACAGGTGCGTGTTATGACATGTAAGTGTCGTTCAGGGATAAAAACTTTCTAAAAGCGATGACAGCGTGCGATGAACGCGCGACTGATTAAACTCTCGATTTGTTTTCATAACATATAAGCGTGCACAAAGCACGTTCATCATGGAAGTTTTCGTTCGGCAGCGGGATCTATCCGCGGCAATCTCCGCGCGATTTTATCGTGGAAAATGACGGGGGAAAAGAGTCTTGATCAAAGAGGCACGCTAACGTCCTCGCGTAGAATGCACACACCGTCGGGCGCAGACTACAGAAGAATTTGTCTCACATAAAGGAGTAACGTTGCGGAAGGAATTAATGACCGCGGCAAATCGCTGAGGTCGCAAAGACGCTATAAACTTTAACCTTTATCTTGAAGGAAACTTTGCGTCCGCGAAGCGACGCGTAAAACGCTTAATCGAACGAACATAATTCTTGATTCGCATTACGTCAACGTTACAAACCGACAATAAATTGGCGCGTCCGGTCGATAGACATTCGCACCGCTTCTGATGTTACAGCCATCGATTTCGCTCCTCCGGATGAATTTTCGTCGAGTCGGTATTTTCATGCAACATGTCCCCTAAATAAGTGAAGTGAAACTGGAATACGGAAATATTTCCACGAACAAATACTGTACAAAGATACTGTTCCCTTTAACGCTTAAATCGCAAGCAAATATTATTTATCGTTTACCCCTAAATTTTATGTAAATACCATAACTATATTACTTATTCTTATTTTCTTATACTTATTTTGATTATTCCTTTAGAAAGTAATGCGTTTATCGAATTATCAACGATGGTGGTGAACAAAAAGTGCAACGAAAAAATAAATCATGAAATAGTATTTCTTTGTGTAATTATTTTAAAGAAAAATTTTATTTCAGCTTTGAGTTGAAGAAACAACATTTGTTTGTAATTATACGCTTGTATCTGAGTGGTCGAAATGTTTAAGATTCGATAAATAAGATAAAGATTTTTGATACAATTTATCTAGATCTGTATCTACAAATAATAAGTCATTATTTTTGTCTTTTACTTCTATATAGCATAATAATTTTTTGTTTAAATAAACATTTAAACGAATGTTCACTTAAATGATCAATTCCAAATGTGGCAAGCTCAGTGATGGTGTGCATTATTTGTCGCGATATCGGGACGCAAAATGCGATGTCTGAACACCCGGTACGTTGGAGAAACACGGGCGTACACGTAACCAGGTTCTGACCTACTGACACGATCCAGTGACGTCACGGGAAGGCACAGGAAGGTACGGGAGTTAGGGAAGAGTGAAAAGACTATAGCCTGCTTCTAGCTGACCCATCCTGGGCTCCGAGGGGATTGTTTCTTCCGAGCTAAAGGACGTATCAAACTTTCGTTTCGGCATCGACGATACCACGCGACGCAACCGAACTAAAATATTAACTAAAATTACAGTTTGTTGAAACCGTGAACCAGCAGATTGAACCGGGTGATTGTTAATTCTTGGGTATAAGATTACGCGGATCCGGGTTCGTATAATTTTCAGGCTTTTCAGCTGTATTGATCTTAGCGTAAACCTATCGCAGCTAAACAGAAATAATCTTTGCAACACTATCATTCGTTTACCACGGCATTCGTTGATAGATCGTGTCGATCGATAATGGAAAATCGTGCACGTAGATCTTGGATTTGATAAATAGCTGTCTGTAGAATCAATTGATAATTTGCTGCAACAGTGACATAATTTGTATATCGCATTTTAAGGACAGCATGTTTCATATGAAATTTGGAAACAGTCTTACCAATGTTTATAAAAATTCCTTCATTAAATTCTCAGTATCGATGTCATGTTAATATTGCTAATTCGTGTTATCGAAGTTGTGATGCATTTACAAAGTTCTAAATCTGCATGATATAGTACGTGTAGAAGAGACTGCATTAATATAGAACGTAACCTTCTTTCTTTAGTGAAAATATGACAAAGTTTTATGGTGTCATTAATGATTTATTTGCCTTTTGCGATCATTTCCGTGTTTCTCTAGCAACGTTCTACATATCGGCACGAAACTCGACGTGTATTGTTACTTTCTAGAAGTGCGACAGCAGTTTTGATGCGCATGTAACGTGTGTGGGTTACTATAGAACAGATTAATGCAACAACGACTCCTCTCTTCGATGGAAACATGATTGCATACATGATTTATGACTTTCTAGCAACATTCTACATATTGGCGTGAAACTCACTGGACATTGTTACTTTCTAGAAATTCGATAGGAGTTACAATATATGTGGGTTACTGTTAGGTTGGTGCATATGAAATGTCGAATGTTTACGTAAATATATAAAACTGTATATCTTTTTTCAAAAGCTGTTGATTTAATCAAAATATGCCCCGTTTGCTTTACTACACCCTTTTCAACGAGATATCGATACAGAAATGCCTGTCTTAAACAAATTCTGATCTTTCGAGTTAATAAACTCTGATATGGAATATTTCAGAGTATCTTCATTTATATACTATTTAGCCCGTAAAAGCTCGAGCATAAAAGCTCTTCAATGGAAACATGATTGCGTACATGATTTTTAACTTTCCGGTTTGCTGCATTTGAGTAAATCGACCACTATATAACCAAGTCATTTTTTTACCGGCGCAGGTGAAGGTAACAAAAATACATATAGTTCTACGAGTAGTTAAGACTGATCCTGAATGGATTCGTACAAATATATTTTTAAAAAATTACGTAAATCCAAAAACAGTCAATGATCATTCGTATTTTTATTTGAATTACGGCTTATAATGACAAATAATGAATAATCGTTATTCGAATAAAAAATATTCGACCAAATTGAATTCATTCGGATAATTATTTTTCAGATAAATATTTATTCTCTATAGAAGTGTAATTGGAGTTTGAATGCATTGATAACGCGCGTGGGTTAGCATGCAACGGATTTAAGTAAATAACAACAACAGCTTCGTCATTCAGTGGCACCGCGACCGCGTTCCGCGCTGCAATCCATTCGTTCCTGTCGAAAATTCACGCTTTCCTGGGAACGCTATGAAACATCAAATTTTCGAGAATCGATCGACCGTTTCTTTGAGATCGGCGAACGTCAAGCGGGCAGCCGCAGGCTTCGCAATCCTTTGTCTAAATTCTTTGCCCCCCCGGCACTCTTCGTATGTCATTTTATCCGAATTTTTTTATACCATATCTACACAATTTTTCTACAAGACTTTACCGCGTGGAAAACCGGGATTCTTTCGCGCGGCCGTAGCCTGTTCGCGGGGATCGCCGTCGAGGGAAATTCACGGTAGAAGGATATGAAAAACCGTCGACCCGTTACCAAACGTGTCACCGGCTGCCCGAGTGACGTGACACCTGACCATTTTGTTGGTTAGCAGTGGTGAGCATCATTCGGATAAACATTACGTGAAATAGTCACTCGAACGGATCCGTCCGGCTAAAATTGAACTTGAAAGCTTGTATTAAATGGCAGCAATGAAACAGGAAATTTTTAAATATGTAACTATAACCTATTGCTTTATTACGTAATTAACAAATTTTTCCATATACTTATGTTCACAAAGAATATAATTTATAAATATATTAAAAATATATTGTAATTCTCAAACAATACGTAGCTCGACATTTATTTTTTAATTAATATTATATAAATTAGCGAAAAATTTATGATTTTCTATAAGATACTAAATTACCTACCTTATTGCTTTTTGCTACCATTTCCTATCTTGTTGGTAAACTGAGTCTTTCGATGGAATTTTATCAACGTTATTTTGTTGAACATCGCAACTTGCACGAATGTTCTCGATTGTTTGATGTACCGAATTTTAATACGGACATTATTGATTAGGAGACGCAACATCGACGAGGAAGGAGGACCATTCCCGTGTGATCCTCCACCGCCACGAGGACCACGGCCGTGCACATTCTCCAGTGCATGGAGGCAAAACACCGCGGTGGAGATCCAGGAGGAAGCGTTCAGGTGGAAAGTTGGAGAGGTTCGAGACACGTCGAGGTATATTTCGCTTTCTAACCATGCCGGCCACCGTGTCATCAATATTGTAATAGCTCCGGACAGTCTCCGTATACTAAATTTTTCACTTTTGTCAAATTTTTGGCATCGCAGCTTTCAGACCGTTCGTTAAAAAGAATCGTATTCGATTGAGCGACTCCGCGATTTCATACACTTGTTGGACAAAGTAGTTAATCGCATAATTGCCTAAATGTTACAAGAATTTCGCGCACGTTTTTCGTACTATATTAATTCCCATCTCTGAAATATGTGAGAATACACGCTTCGAGCAATATAAGGACTATACTATATAGGGACTATACTATAATATACTTCGACTCTATAGTCAAAGGACGCGACGTGCACGAGGTCTAAATCAGAGCTGTTCAACAGCTTGCTCGTACAGGCAGCGATTTTCAGCTCAGGGCAAATTCCAATCAGCGGACTATGGTCTCTATCCCGAGGGTAATGGTGCCCCTTCCTCTTTATAGGACTCCCCGCCAGTAACGATATGTTATTTGGCTGAGGACGGTGATAAAAATTGACTGTAGATTACGTCGAGATCTACATCGATGTAGTAGATTCAAGTAGACGTCGGCTAAACTGATCAGCATTTTTTATAAAGAAAAATTTCTGTTGCAAGTTTCTGCATTGTAATTTATATCCTCATTCTAGCAAATTGTTTAAGTTTTCGTATAAAGAATATCCGACGCTTGCAACACTTTACAACCTTTTAAAACTCTCCTCAAAGTTTGGATCGTTATAAATTTAACGCAATTTGTGCATGCTTTAAAAAAATGATTAAGATTCAGTGTTCCAGCTAATATATACAATAAGTTGTTATTAAAATCTGTTCCCTATTATTCTACAGCCGATGCATAAAATTTTTAATTTTAGTTTGAATTTTATGATTTCGTATTCGGAACACAGTATCTCGTCGCAGAATCATCTTTAAAACGAATAAAATACCGAATGTGGGAGTTTTAAAGCGGCGGTGACTTTTTAACAGAGAAAAAAAAATGTATTTTACTATATTAAACTCGAAAGATTTCACGTCGTACACGGAAAACCAATTCCCATTCGTTCGGTACGGACGAACGACGCGCAATCACGTCCGAAACGAAAAATAGACCGAAAGGATCATTCTCCGCGACACTTTTAACTGGAGAAGTTGAAAGGCGCACCCATAGGCGGAAAGTTTCGGAACGGAGATGAAAAAAAAAAGGTGGGGAACGACTTGAGCTTCCGTGGCACATCCATGACACAGTTTTATAGCTTTGATCGAGCAGCGGCGTTCGTACGAAATATTTAAGCACGTGTGTATATAGCGTTCCCGTGCTTTCGCGGGAATGCATGTCACTTACAGGAGCACGATGAATGCGAAAGGGGTTCTCTGCGTTTTGTGTTGTCTCGTTGGGAGAATGGGTTGCTGGAACGCGTTGAGATAGTTTTAAAATCGATCGAAATAGATGCTCCCACGCAGTCCGCAGAATTTTTAAATCAGAACTTATAATTTAATACGAAACGAATACCACAGTGGGCGACGAAATTATTCGGATACTTTTGAAATGTTACAACGTTTTTGATAATGCAACAAATGACTTAAATTTCGTTTAAATGTTGGAGGACATAATTCACAATAATTGAAATACATTTTGTTAATCGATGCATCTATTATACATAACTATAAAATATACTCCTGTCGATTCGTCAATAAATGTTTTTTATTCCATCTGTTTTGTTGTACAAATACATGGAACGTAAGAATCAATTTAGTATTTTGATACATTGGAATCGTCGACAAATGTTTACACTGACTCTCGTTCCATCAACGAACGTTACTGTTCTAGCCATTTGCAATTTGATTTATTGTATAGTAAATTCATCATGGTGGGACATGCGAGAAACAATCGAGCCGTTCGGTCTAATTTTAGAGAATTTGTACGTTTTGAAAAGCGTCGTAACGTTTTCGTGGCCGACCGAACGTGCGACAAAAAATCAATCGTTTTCATCGTATAAACATCTTGTAATCGACTTTCGGTGTCGAACGGACGTAAAAATACAATTTCGTCCGGCTGTACTTTATTTCGCGGAACGACGACAGCGCGACGGAAGGTTAACAGCTCGGCGGCTATCCCGGCAAATAAATCTCACATATAAATAAAATTCCGAGCGGCGTTCGCCGCTTTGCATCTGCGGCCCCGATATTCGTTGCCTTTGCCGCAACCTCTATTCCACTTTCACGTCAACTTCACCGCCACGGAACTCTAAATAATCTCAATAACCCAATTCGCTTTATCGCCGCGGACGCGAAAAGAGCCGAGTGTCACGAGCCCGTAATCGGCGTGTACGAAATAAAACGCAAACGTGCTTCTCGAGCACCCTCCGGACGCGTCGTTTCCGCGTTAACGCCGCTCCGAGGGGCCGTTCACGTAGGATTGTGTCGATTTATTCGAGCACGCGAAATTTCTAGTCCGATTAATGATCGATTTATTTATTTATCGAGCCGATTTGCCGTCAATTTGACTGCGGAAGGTATAACAGTTTTCATTTGCAAAGAATGCCCTAACGAAACTAAAAAAAATAAATACACGCTAGAATAACCCTTCGAAAGCCGCCGCGAAAATGGAAACACTGTGGACATTGACGTATCTTAATAAGACGCCGCGTTTATGCGCGTGATTTCTTATCGATTAACAGTATAGCAGCGTCTGGGACACGGGCCGGGGAACGGCGGCGATGCGCCATTTAAGGTGTTGCACACGGTACCGAAACGATTGCCGCGCGTCTGCGACCTATCAGCCAATCAAGGAAGTCCCCGAACGTTTCTTGGCAATTTACCGATCCCGCGAAGGTTTCTTTCCGTTCTTATCGAGACTTGTCCCGCCGTGTCACGGCCGCCTTGACATCGGCCTGCCGCTGTTATCTGAAATGTATCTACCCCGCTGCTACTTGACCTCCCCTGTACTTTCAGCTTTCCCGTCCGATCCGATATGAAATCTTCCACCCCCGAGGATGGAAGGTGTCCAGGTTCGATTCTGTTCTCCGAACAAACTCACTGAACTGTCTCCTTCTATCTCCCCTCCCTCCCTTCTCTCTCTCTCTCTCTCTCTCTCTCTCTTTCTGGCGACTCCCATTGTCCGTGATCACTCGCCGGTAAATATCAAGGAAGTTTGGTGGATTGAAATTCGGTGGATCGATGAAGCGGGGGTCGAAAGTGACAACTCAAAGGAGATTACATGAAAATTATTACATTTATTAAAAATGTTTTATGCGGACATGCGTGACACTGATTTTTAACTAGATTTTGCAAATTAATATTTATTGTAATGAAGTCGAGTTTAAGTTAGCATGTTTAGAATACGAAGGAGTTAAGCTAATACTCCCTGTGGTAAATTTTGATTTTCTGCTTCCGGTTTCGCTAATTAAATGACCGATGTTTGTGGGATTTCTGGGGGGATTGATTTTTGGCACTTAACATGCTGAGGCATAATTTCAGAATGCAGATACTGCTGAACTAATTTGAAACAATTGGTTAAGGGATTTCTTATTTTAGAATTGTTGCAATTATTTATTCGGTTATTACGATCGATATTGCTTCATTCATTATTCATTTATATCATTCATTCACTGTGTCTACGATTTAGACAATTGTGTACAATTTTAGAACTTATCGCATAAAGCTCATTATTATTTATCTTTGACATTGTCTTCCGGTTCGTACTCTTTACCAATATTTTTAAAATGACAAAATACAATAATAATAATTATTATGTTTGAAAATGAAATAAAATCACCGAAATGTTTAAAATTTTAACGCAACCGCGTTATAGGACTCCGCTGTCCAATTGCTTCCAAATTCTGCGTCCGCTTGTCACGTTAACCGCAGACTCACTCGGTAGGCTGATCCCGCGACATACTCGAAGGTCATTGAAAGCCGCGAGGTCGACCCTCTTCCGCACAATTACCCAAGAGTCTCGCAACGAAATGCTTGATCATCGAGGTGTTTAAAGCGGTGTTTTTAGTCTTCCCTTTTTTTTTTTTTGCCTGAAAGCTGTCACCTTTGGCCCAGCTTACCCCGGTAAAAAGAAAAAAAAAAGGAAGCAAGAAAAGAACGGTTCGCGCACCGAGATTGGAGGACAGAAAAAAAGATCGACCCCGGGCTGTCCTCCGCACGACCGGGATTCTTTATGGTCGAGCAGGGCAGTTCTCTACTCCTGAAAGACCGAACTCGTTACGCGGGCACGTAACGAAACGCGGGCCCCGGCTCCTTTCATCGCCGTCGACCACTATTTGTCAAGCTCTCCTCGCCGGATAGGCCATTAACGTTCCGCCGTTTCCTTCCGCAGGACCCACCCTTTGTTCTTATCTGCTCGACTACCAACAGCCGGCGAATTCTAGTCGCAGTTAGCCGACCTGAATTATTAATTGGTATCGATCAGCGGGCACGTTCTACCTCGGCGACGCCGCTGCCGATCCGACGGCCCCGCGGCTTTTAAACTATGCACAATGTCACGTTTTCGCTTCCGTCAACAGCCACGTGCACCGCGCGCCGCACGGCCCGTTTCTATAGAGCCGTTTCAAGGCAAGGTCCCTCTCCCCTCTACCCCTCACCCCCCAACCCTGTTTTCTCTTTCGCTCCGCTCTTCTCTCCTTCCTTTTTTTTCGCCGGCGCGGCGGAACCAGGCACGCCCCGTCCCCTTTCAATAAATTACGTTTTCCATCGAGCATTCGGTCTGTAGTTCCTCGACGATGCCTCCTGCCCGGCCGTTCTTCCCGTTCGGAATCGAGTTCCTGCGAGTTTGGGAAGCCAATTTATTTCCTCGGCGACGCCGACGCGGCTGCCGAGCGCGTCCGTTTCGGTTTCCCGTCGATCGATACTTGTTGCGGACGCGATGTTCTCTTTCTTTTTTCGAATATCGGAGGATCTTGTTTACCACTCTCGCGGAACTTGTTCCGCAGCTAAACGAGATTGTTGCTTTGCAACGGAATTTGGCTTAAAGTTACTATTTCTGTCACGTTTTTCTCATTTTCTTTTTCATCGGTGTTCAATGTCGCAGCGACTTTATTTATGCATTTATGGTAAACGCGAGTTAGTGAAATACAACCAAGCGTCGATATTAGTAGAAATTAACTATGGCACTGTTCTACGTTCAACGCAACGAATGTTCCAGTTGATATAAAAAATCATTTTCTTCTTCAGAGTTTTATAAAAGTAGTTTACAAAAATCTGCATAAAAATCTGCAGTCATCAGTGACTCTTTAAATTATTGATTATATTTCTATATACCGCAGGATTATATTATATTTGATTATAATTGGTCGGAATTACAAGAGAAAGAAAGATATGCCTTTCAGCTTTTTTTTTATTTTAGTTGGTAACGGATATTTAAACAATAACTTATTTAGGCTTCGATAGCTTACAGAACTTGTATTCGTTAATATAAGACTAGATATTTCATCTGTAATCGTCTAATTTTAAAGCTACGTTTCCGGTATTTCATTTCCAGTATTGTTATTAAAACGCACTCAACAATAATTGTTTCGATATAACCAGTAATCTTAACATTTTCACAACCACGCCAAATATCTCGAATATGTGATCATATTAAAGTATTTGGACCAATTAAATGTAAATTGTGAATCAAACTTATGTGGTATCGATTAATTCTTCACCATTCATACCTCTTGCAAATTTAATTAATCCTTAGAAATTAAATTGAACACAATCCTGTCATACACACGCGGCTGACGCGGCAGTCAAAGTGTTAGCAGAGTTTAATTAAAACTGTGTTTTATAATAGAAGATAAAGTAAGCGAAACAAAAGCTACGCGTTGCTAAGCTAAAAGTAGGCGGTTCCTTCATTCGGTCGGTTAAATGTTAAACATACAATAATATAATAAATATAATATAAAAATATAAATGAAATGGAATATAAAAATATTATATTTTAATAAATATCAAAATTAGTTTATTATCAAATCATGTTCCTCCGGGTTTACATCAATTGCCCCGGGGGTGATTGCAACAAATCCTCTATTTTGCGGGCGCTAAGATAGAATAAATAAATGGTAAGTAAAATATAACAAGAAAAAAGAATAATTTGTAAATTGGCTAATAAAATAAATAAAAATAATATAACATATAACATATATTAAGCGTTCCAAATATTGTTGTCATCAAGAGATACTCAGCAATGATAGCTCCGACATGGTCGACGATATTTCCTTATATACCTTAAAAATGGAACACCCTGTAGGTGGTATATATTTTACAGAAATACCTAACATTTCGTCCGCAATCGTCTGACTAAACAGACCGAGCGACACAATTCGAGACAAGCGGCCGCAGCCCCGACCGTGAAATCATTTTTCACGCGTGAAATCACCCTGACCTTTTCATCCGGACACTGATCACGATCGTTTCCCTTCCTCTGTGCCCAGGTTCAACTACCGCCTCGCAGTAAGTCATCGTTCACGGCCATTCTATGTTTCGACCAGTCGATCGACCCCTGAATTTCAGGCAGCGCGCCAACGAGTGGATCCATAAGGTCAGTTCCAGCGGCAAAAACGCGTTCGCCGCCCCCTCCCCGCGCCACGCGGAGGTCTAATGCGGAATTCCCCCTGTCGGAGATCTTTGCCAAATGGGTCAACCGTGGAGGGAACGGTGCACATACCGGCGCGCATTGGTGCATGAACGCCCGAAACACGTTTTCGAAAATTATCGCCGCAATTAAAGCAGCCTGCATTAATGTCGAATTTAAACATTTAGTCTACGAATTTGTTAGTATTCTGTGGGTCGTTTGTTTATTTGTAAAGTAAATAGAGCAAAACCGCATTCTTGATAAGTTCTTACATTTTGGTAAATTGTCGTTGATTCGTTCATAATTTTTAATAATTTTCTATGTACTAGCTAGCTAGTTCGTTGTTACTTGGTCTAACATTTGACTATTCAATATCTGTATTTTATAATTATATTCTCGGTTATAAATGTTGTTGAAAAACAGATTCTACAATATTGTATCTTTTTATATTTGATGCTGGAACAGCGAGTGTGTAGGTGAAAAATAGTAAGATTTAACGAACGAACGTAAAGTTTCTTCGCGAGGCCATTTTGTGGATCAGTTTTCAAGTTCGTCGCTGATTTTTTAAATGAAACGATATATGTATAATACCGTGATTTTTAAGTGATCTCGGATACTATAAATCACGTCAAAGAAATTGACAATGATCTTAAAAAATGTCAGGCATAACAGAGGTGCTACATCAAGGTGTTATCGAGATAAAATCAACTTCCTATACACAATGTCTTACGGAAGGAATATCAAAGAGTCCAACGCAAACATCTGGTATCAGGCAGAAAATATTTTTGACCGCTTTTTGGTGGCACGTAGCCCCACTATGCGGCAGAGCCGACGCAGCAAACGATATTCACGCCGCTCGGGGAGCCATAAAAGTCTGTACCCGGCCTAGTACCGTAATCTATACTGGCCCCTCTAAACGAATTATCGTGGATTTAAGGCCGAACAACCTTGAAAAAGCACGACGGTCACGGAATCGATGTCCCTCTCGCTGTCCCCCCATTTCTCGACACTCCGCGCCGCCCTTCTTCGATCTCTGTCTCTTCACCTTCGCCTTTCTCGCGTACAGTAGCGGTCAGAAATTTAAGACGACGAACGCGAATTGCAGTCACACGGATATTGTGTAGCATAAAAGCGCTTAACACGAGACTGTCGCTATATTAAAAAATCAAAACGTTTGAAAAACTTAAATATATATTTTTGCAATCTACCAGAAATTATCAAAAAAAAAGATGCCGCTTCCTTGCAATTGAGGAAGAATTAAAATTATGCGATGTTAGTGTATTAACCCTTAGCACTCGAGTGGCGATTCCGCGGCGCCATTAAAATTACTGTAATACATTCTAATATTATTTTTAATAGACATCGCCAAAGCTTCGATTTAAAAATTGATAGAAGTGTAACTATTATATGAGTCACGAGACTCAATTTCATATGCATAAAATAAATATTGTTACATAAAATGGGGACACTAGAAGCCGGAAAAATTATTTTAGATTTTCAGTTGAAATGGCTTCGCGTGCAAAGGGTTAACGTGAACTCATTGAAATGACTCGAGATAGCGAAATATTTATAACATAACCACTCTTCGTATCTACTGTAGTTTCGGCACTAAAACCATCGAAACGGTAAAAACGGCTCGGTTTCAATCGAAATTCCGTGTCGTCGACATTGTTCGGTTTCGTTCCACACAGAGGACGGAAACGGGGTCGTTGTAAATGCTCTTGCTCTGTGTCGCAACTGCATTTATTCGCTAATTGCTATGCGGTGCTCCGCGCGCGCAAGCAATTTGATTTAACGAAAAATAGTGGACCGTCAGCGGGGCAAATATTTCACGTGGGTATCCGCGGCGCGACGTGGACGATCGTAAGTTCGCTTCGTTATCGCTCGACTAAACCTGCCACTTCAATTAACGCCGTGCAACGTCCACGCACGTGTCTCTCTCTCTCTCTCTCTCTCTTCCTCCCTCGACCCGGATCCAGCGTCTCCTTAATTGGCGAACTATAACTCGTCACGGAAAAACTAGAAAGCTAAAAGTATCGTCATTTAGCGTCCAGGCTTTTTTTAAACTCACGATTGCTTCTTCTTCTTCTTCCGTCTGCGAGAGTACGTACTCGCTTCGGTGGTTAATAAAAATCGTCATTAGATTATGGCAACCTTTTGCATTCGAGTGGCGCCTCTGAGGCGCAAATTAAAATTGTTGTATCGTTTTCAAAATAATTTTGACGTCATTAAAGACCATTTTATTTAAGCGACTGTTAAAAGCGTGACAGTTTTACGAGTAACAAGACTGAATTTTACATGCATAGATCATACTAAGTCACGTAAAATGGGAACGAAGCTGATCAAAGCAGCTATTTTGGATCTAGATTTAAAATGGCTTCGACTGCAAAGGGTTAGTTCTCGTTCTGCACCGCGAATGATTTAAAAAATTAATTGGACAGAGATGCCCGCATTTGACGATAATTTATGAATCTGTGAACGTTGATTGATTGTTTTTCAGATGTTATTTCTCTGGTCGAGGGAATCGGCTCCGACACCAAAGGGCAGTCCTTGGTTGGCGTGGTTCGCAACTGCGTTCGTTCTCTGGAGTTGTCGCCGGAGCGTCACCAAAGCGATCCTGGCCATCTCCCCGCTCAGATTGCTGAAGAAACACAACCACTTTCTAATCACCAAGGCGAAGAGCTCGTCGACGGTGACGTTGTCGAAGCACCATCATCAACGGTTTAAACTGGAAAATCCTATTTTCCAACGGAAACACAAGCACGGTATCAGACGGGTGAAACGGTTCTGCAATGGCGACGGTCCGCATGTCACCAGTTCAACCACCGTCATCCAGAGCCCGCAGATTCGCTACAGAGTGACCAGGAGCGGCAAGATCTACGGGAAATATCCCCACGAGGTTACCGTTCCGGCGAATGCCAGTCAAGGCAGCCATTAGACGCGCGTTTTGTTTACTCGAAAACGACGAATGGCCCTTTATGGTCACGGCATACGATTTCCATGGAAATTCGCACTATCCTCTATTGGATAAAACGACAAATTTGTGCACGTCTTTTACATCCAGAAGAACACTTTTTATTCGAGTCTACTCGCTCAAATTATAATTATAATTATATTATAAATTGTATTGTATATAACACAATATTGAATTATATAAAAATTTGAATAGATAAAATTTGCTAGGATGGTACGCAAACGATGCAAAATATCCTTTTGCTATTTATTTGTATAGCTTGCTCGTGTTGTGTTTTAATTAACGCGATTATCAGTACGCGAATTATTCCTCGGACAACAAGTTTTCTTTCTCTAAAGTGCGAGACAAATAAAGCGATAAATTTCGTAGGCAATATAACAAATCGTTCGAAGTTACACAGAAATCAAGTGATTGCCAAATTATGCAACACCGATAATTCTAATAATAATCCGCTGAAATTTTTTCTATACAATATGTACAAATAACGTGATTGTTTTGTGGTTTTTAAATGTTTCTTTCTAGATTCAGATCAATGTATTTGTTAATACGAAATTTCGTTGACGGGAAAGCCTTGGAAATATATGCTTTCAGAAAGAAATTGTGCGATGCTTCGCTTTCGTCGATTCGTAGAAACGTGAAGCCCTTTGTTAACAGGAATTCGGTGACGTTTCTCGATTTCGGCGGCTGGCTTGATCCGCGCGTGATTTTCCAGTGCAATCGGTCGGAAAGTCTGTCTCAGTTTTAACGAGACGACACGTTCCATGTGCATGGGCGAAGAAAAGGGTCGGTGGAAATATGAGGAAAATTTCTGGAAGAATACAGTCACGCTCGAATGCACGGAATCTTCCTGTGACGATTTTCTAATATAGCTTACAGTAGAATCGAAATCGTAAACGAAACTTTAGTTCGCGTTAGTTATTTATTTTCTTTTCCATTAACCCTTTGTACTTTAGCACCGCTAAAATTGTTACAGCAAGTTTTAAGATAATTTTTATATCATGAAAAATTAGATTTCAAAAATGATTGAAAGTACAACTGTTGCTGCACGAGTTACTAGATTCAATTTCATATGCATAAAATACATTTTGTCATATAAAATGGAAATGCTATATGTCGGAAAAGTTCATTTAGAATTATAGTTAAAATGGCTTCGAGTGCAAAGGGTTAAATATGTAGAAAACGAAGATTGGTTTTCCAGTAAATTTTTAAAAATCAGACAAAATCGTTTAAATTTCTGCAATAATTGCAATTGTTTCTAGACTCGGATAAAAACGTTGAGAAACATCATCCTAATTTTTTTTGTTCTTCCAGCCAGTTGCAATTTTTGCAAAAGATTTTTTTAGACATTACCCAGTGATTTTCTCCGACATCTAGAAAATGTACGATTCGCGTGGACCACTTTTTAAAAATTTATACCGTTTCAAAAGGCATCCTTTATCGAAGCAGTTGCGCATGGTGGTAGGGTTGAGTAAAAAGAATCATTTAGGAATGTTACAAAAATTGAGGACACGTTCCAAACAGAGGTGGTAAATTCTTTTAAATAATATCGAACGTCTATACATAAGAAATGTTGTTCGTAGGGACTGGTGCACCAGCCCAGTTACGTGACCCCATAAAAGTGACTCCGAACAGTTTGGCAAGAACCGTATCTTCCTGCTTCTTCCTGACGTCCTTGACACAGTTTTTAGTGGCGAGGCCGTGCAACGGCGACCTTCGCCGGGGTCACTAGCGTATCCAGAATCCACGGCTACTGCGAGCGTCGTTTTGGACTCCTGGTCTCTCTTCTCTCCTCTCAATGTTGGGACAGATCAATAAGCGTTCGGTGTGTTTCGACGGTTCAGGGCACTCTTACGCGTTGCAATGCGATTCGCATCTTGCACGGTCGATCGGCTGATCGGCGGTTCCGATAGCGGAGTCTGCTGCTCGGAGCGACATTGGCGCCGGCAACGTCGAAGTTGTCATAAGACAACCGTTCCATCTTGAAATCGTAGCCGTAGGCGACCTCTTAACTGTGCAAACAGCGATGTTGGCTTGATAGTCACGTTTTTGTCATTTGGTCGTAGCATTCCATCCGCGTCGACGCTTAAACCAGCGTTTCGAAAGGAAACATCGAAAGACACCCTCATAGCTAATCCTTTGCGCTATTTTCTTTCGTAGACACGTTGATTGCCTCTTCTTCGTCCTTAACACTTTACCGACCATTCGGTCGTAATAATTTTGTTCAACGTTAAATTTTCCTTTGTTTTCTTGATTTTATTTATTTTATTGATCGCGAAAGGTATTTAATTTTGTAAAAATAAATTATAATATTTATATGATAGTTATATAATAGTATTGAAACTTACGGTAGTACCATATAACACATTTATCTAAATAATAGATAAAAATTCAACGGTTACTATGACAACCGATTCACAGGCTACCGATCGGTAATGTGTTAACCCCTTGCCGTACTGTAACAAGTCAGACTCGCAAAGAAGATTTCTAGTAATAAGCAGTTAGGTATGAATATTCATCCGTTCCTTTAACTAGGAATCAAATTTTATTCTCTTGTCAGCAATATTTAAACTTTCAAACAAATGTGAGCACATGATAAAAAAATTTCTTTTACTTCTAAAAAATCAGTGCGATCGACAAAATTCGAATTATAGCAATCGTAAAGAAAATGGTACGGCAAAGGGTTAAGGGAGAAGCCTTTAAACTAAGGGTGATTTTCGGCAATGTTATTATAACGGAAAACATTGTCATTTCAACGATATCAAACGTTGATATTTCAATATAGATAAATCCTCTTCTCGACACATTTTTGCGAAGCTCGCTGATAACAGTTCTCTATTATAGGCTATAAAAGTTTCTGTATACAGCGCGGAAGTTACGCAAGGGACCACGATGAAAAATTCATTCCGTTCTTATCTGTACGTACAATTAGAGATACGAATCTGGAGGATTCGTTTCACACTGTTACCTTCCAAGTGATTTCGCGCAACGATCGTGATCCACGTTAATTTACACGCGATTTCCCTATCCCGTAATTGCCACACGTTTTTATCGCGACGTGGTAATCGCCTGTTGGTGGCCGGTGTAGGTGGTTATCAATAGAAGATCAACGGGTCGTGCATGATTGTTTAGTGGAAACGAAGCTGTCTATCTAAACAAGTTTCTAATCAGTTCTGTAAAGAAAGTACAAAATGCCATATTAGCCTAATCGGCGGAACGATCGAAGAAAAATGAGTTCGATAGTTTGCACTGTTGAATACAACGACCGTGTATTGTTCATAGTTTCTACTTTGGAACACTGACGATAAAAGAGTTATATGTACACTACTTACGAACTACCATGCTACGTTTCATTTTATAACACTCGACACTGTGACATTTGCAAACAATACATTCGGAAAAGAAATTATTTGGGAAGATCCAGGAAAACTAACGAATCTCCATCATTTTTTCTTACAACGTCACTACTACGCGATTAAAGTAATTATTAACAGAACAGATTGGCAATAACAGTTAAGTGCTAAAAGCAGTTTGAAACGACGCCATTTCACAGGATTTGAAATTCGCTTAAAGATTAATGAACAGACCGCGGACTATTATGCAAATTCTCATTTCCATTAATCGCTTCTTAACATGCTTTCTCACCTATTTTATATTTTCAATTATAATTCATTCAATTTATAGTAACATCGATTCCAAGTGTCGCCATTATGCTAAAGAGGATCTATCGTCAACTCGAACGTACTTATTGCTCAACCTAGTAACTGTGCGCATTTCAAACGACATTGTTACATCTGGCGATATGAGAACGTCGTCTATAGCAAAGGGTTGATCAGATTCGAACACGAGGTACCTTGTAAATCGTCGGGAACTAGGAATTCTGGGATCGCATACGTCGACGCAGCACCGTGTAACAATGAAGTGCTGTACAAGTTTCTAATCAGAGATGTACCAATTTGAGCGGCATAATGGCCGCGGTACCAGAATCTGCGAACGTATCGGACGGCGCACACGTCGTCGTCGTCGTCGTCGTCGTGAAGCAACGAAACGGTACGTACCGAATTTAATGACTGAATACCCTGTTGCGTCACCGTCAACCGGTCTGACGTATCCAGCCTACTCTACTGACTGTCAGGGGATTCCTCTGGAGCCGAGACCCTGAACCACGTTCTCGATCGCTGAAGATGAAATTATAAATAGAAGCTGTCTGAGGGTAGACAATAGCCCCGATCCTCGATCGTGAACGTACAGGTAGGGGACGGTACGAAAATGGAACGATAACACCAATTTAAGCATTTCTTCGAGACCGGTGGATGTTACGAACTAATCTATCGACGTACTGATATCGCGATGAAGCTGTTCGAGGAAAAATTACCAGGCGGACCACGGCTTTTACGCGATTAATGATCGGAGCGGCTTGCCGGCGGTTTAAACTGCCGAGAGATTGGAACGTTTCCGGCGAATATCGATGAATTATTATCAATATCGATCCGATGGTATGTTGATGCTCTATTTTATCGAAGTACTTGCACCAATCTTGTAATGCGTTCTTTATGGTTTAACGTTTTTAAAAATATTAAAGAAACGATAATATTGTGCTTGGTAGTTGCTTCTTGGAAATGATGCAGAAAATTTCTATTTTATATTACGAAATATGCATTTGTATGGGAATCAACATTGATCTTAAGAGGTCCTAAAAATCACCTAGTCAACCTTTTGAATGCTTTGAAAAATATTCCGTTTTGTATAGACGTTGAAAAAGTACTTGTCGCGGTGTTTTATAATATTTCAAAGCTACCAATTTCAAAGAGATTTTCATTAATCAAACTTGAAAAAAATCTTTTATTTTTCATGGAACAACGGAATTCAATATATCAGGACACTTCGAAAACTGTTGATGTTTTAGCTGTGCAAACGGACGTGGTAATAACAAACAGAATTTATTAATACGATTCAAGTAATAACGAGATTAATATTTTAGAATAATAATAATAGTAATAATTACTGTAGGGTAGGAATAATTATCGACAACATAATTGTTCTAATTTCAACCCACGTCCCCCATTCCGTTCGGCCGAGATTTCAGAACGGAGACATCGCGTTCATGTAAACAACGGGTCAACGACCGTGCGAAGCCGAAACTAATTAATCAAATTCCGTGAGCTCGATTAGGATCTTCGCACGACGCAAACGTATCCGTATTTATTACGTCGCCGGCGGGGGGTCGCCGCGTGAATCATGGACACGAATTTCCTGTTTTTTAATCAAGTGTGCACGAAAATAGCACCGGGGAAGACTTAATCAGCTTGTCTAGCGTGAGTGGATGAAAGAAGGTCCTATCTGATTTGAATAGACCGACGCTGGGATGGGGCTTCGGAAAGGTCGCCGCAAGACCTTGCCTATACTGAATTACGTGATCGTCAATTTCTACAGCGGGGATCTCCTATATCGAGTAAATAATGTTGATTCATCGGAAAGTAATTCCCTCTTAACATTTTCTTTTATATAACGACTTCGGCGTTCGTCTATTTTTAACCGGCATGCCTAACGCGATTTCAATTCATGAAAAAAAAACAATCTTGCGCCGAAGACAATTTGCCAGGAAAGAGAATCTTTTGGAAAAGCAAAACCTTTCGGAAACGTAAATCTTTCGTTTATCCTTCATTATTTTTACCGTGATAAAATTCACGATCTCATTTATAATACCCTGATGGAGAGGCAGAAGAGTACGAGTCGAAATTTGGTTAAAATACTATGTCATTGCTGTGTTAAATGTATAACTATTTAGATAAAACATGCGACATACTCGCGACAGGCATAAGAAAAATCAATAAAATTACAAATACATTGACAAAACTTTATCGAACGAGTCTTCAAACGCCTACTCTTTATATTCGACACAACACTGAATGAAATTTTTTCCCTAAATCGTTTCCTAAATCAATACTATACTATTCGAGTATCTCTAAAACTTTTGAGATTCTGTGAAAATAGTGAAACGCGTATCCAGAAGAACGATAACGGCACCTCAATCGCGAAAGAAACGCGGGAGATAAACAGTCAGCGTAGGATTCATCTTCCTGGGTGGCTCGCGACATGACAGAAATAATTGAATCAGTACACGTATCTGTATGGACGCGCGTTCCTAGCGTTCCTCGCGTTTCTGTTATCGCGGCGGAGCACATCTTACAAAGTGGTTTCACTAGTAGTTTTCGCTGGCTCTCGCTCGCGTGTTTCCCATCGGTTATTTATGCCCGGCAACGAATGAAGAAGTACCCGGCGTCCATTTCGATTTCGATTTCGCGCCACGAATTTTCAATTAGATTTGCATAGCGACCGGTTGAAAAAATTCCCAGGCCACGCCTGGACCGGATTAATGGGAACCGAGCTCTATCTCAATCTTCTTCCACGACGGTCCCTTAAATCAGCGTCCCGCTATCAAATTAATATCTGTCTTCGCTCGGCAAGTTCCTCCATTCGGAAAGTTGTTCCATCGAGACGAATGCTCGTAATTAAACTGTGGCAGTTTAAAATGCATATCTTTTTTATAGGAAATTTGTTTTGTGATTCAAGGATTCTAGAAATACTAATGTTATAATATACAGGGTGGGGCAAATAAAGTGTTACAGTGCAATAATCTCCATTATCATTAATGATACGCGAAAATGCTTCAGAAACAAATTGTTTGGTTCGGAGGGGGACGTATTTTGGTGGAAATGTTTTTTTTTTTTCAAGGTCATATTTTTTCAGATTTCAAGGTCATCGATGTTTTTTTAAATGGAACTATATATTTCTTTTTCGATGACATTATTGCCGATTTTAAGACGAATCCAGCGACGTATAATTCAAGGTCATTCTAGTCGCGCAAAGTATGAAAATCGTTGAACCAAACAATTTGTTACTGAAGCATTTTCGCGTATCATTAATGATAATGGAGATATTGCACTGTAACACTTTATTTGCCCCACCCTGTATAGTAGAACGTTCCGCGTAAAAATCAATTTTGACGGACGATCGTCACCAAAGAATGACGTTTTTGGGAAAAGTGTTAGGGATGATTTGCAACAAGATTTGCCGATAATTGCGGAAATATAATTTTAAATGATATTATCGAGGATAGGTCGGAAATCAGTGTTCGCAAGAAAATTCTCGTGTATGAATACTTAAATATCTGACTTATACTCTTGTGATACTTTTAATAATAATCTTCGGTGACGGTGAGCCAAGGATATTTATTCGTTTCTACAGAAATGTGTGTTTAACTTCTATAAAATCTTTGTTTTATGGTTTCCCGTATATAAACGCGCTTTAGTATTGCGATAAATTCTGCAAATTTACGGCACGATGTGAAATCGTAAATGTCATGATCGTTTTACAGATGAATTACGGTCAGATGGCATCTGCTGTCAACAGAACATTGTGCGTGCGCTGCGATATTTTCAGCGCGGACTCCGCGCAGCGATAGATTCTCCTGATCTCTGAACGCGCAGCTTAATAAACGCTTCGATTCCTATCCGATTAACTCGTCACGTAAACGTAAACGACTTGAAGTCGTTTCTAGGCATGAAGTTTACGCGTTGCTATATTCACAGTGTTACGGTTCGGGATGACATAACGTGAGAAGTTAATAGGTTCTTGGTATAGTTAGTTTCAAATCTTTTATGCGAGTCCAATGAAACGAGCTCTATGACATGTGAAACGAACTTTTCGAACAACGTAATAAATTCCGAACTATAATAATTAGCCTGCTGTTAACAACTGCGATAACATAGCTACACCAATCTATTGTTTTATTAAATTCAGTACTTGTATCTTCGATAAGTCGAAAGATTCGTTGTTTTAATTAAAAATGTCGCAAACGTTCAGTTCTAAAATAAAAAAAAACCTATGCAATCGATTAAAAGTCACGATCGAAAGTATAGAAAAACAATGTGTTTTTTATTTATATAATTAATGTGCATTGTTGCTGTTATTGTTTTGCGTAGGAGGTGTTATAAAAGGATAATTGATTGTAAGTATTATAAGACCGGTTCAATTTTTGATTTTTTATAGGTTATTATAACGTCGCGTGTATCATGTGCCAATTTCAACCGTTCCATTATGTTTATACTGTCACTTTGAAGCAATCAGTGCCAAAATTGATAAATGCTGTCCTCATTAATATTTCAGCTTGACAGTAATATATGGGAAAGTTTGAAAGCGGGTAATCGGATGCAAACGAAGTGTTATAAGGCATTTGCATAATGGGACTTTAATTTTCGGGTGGCTGGGTGTCGCTATCGACCCCAATATCGTTCCATAAGAAGAGCAAAGCTCGATCAATAAAAATTTATATTTTATATTTCTAATATTTTAAATACTTTGTTTTACTATCTATTGTTTGTAGAGAAAACATTTTGTAGTTCATCTATTCTTTAGATTTAGTTTCTGAATTATATAAACAAAAAGGTTGACATAAAAATTGTAATTTTTGAAAAAATAAATGAAATTTAAATTTTTGTTTAAAGCGGTAAAAACAATTTTCTTGACATGACCAAGTTGAATACAGTTGTCAAAGTTATAATCCGAATCATATTCCAGATAAAACAATACACAAGTTTTGTTTGTAAATGCAATATTTTTTAAGATATTTAGCTGATTTTTTAGTTGTATTTTATATGATGAAAAAGTAAGATGAACTTGAAATAACCTTGAAAACAGCCGAGCACTAAAAAGCTAGTGCTATTTGATTCCATACTCGATATCTTTAAGGATATGTATCAGTTTTTTTTTTTCTAAATCACGTGTGTACGAGATGTTTTACAATCTCAACTTAACCCCTTGCCGTACCATTTTCTTTACAATTGCTTCGATTAGAATTTGTTCAACCGCACTAATTTCTTAAAAGTAAAAGAAATTTTATATCTATTCTGTCTTCACATCTACTTGAATGTTTAAACATTGGTGTCGAGAGAATAATATTTGATTCCTACTTAAAGGAACGGATGAACATCCATACCTAAAAGCTTATTATTAAAAATCTCTATCACGAGTCTGACTAGTTAAAATATTGCAATGGGTTAAACGAGACGCCTTTTATAAACGGCGGTTGTTGTTACTTTCCAGAAAAGCCCCGACATTTCACATGCAGCAACCCAATATTTTCCAGCCCCTCCCCGCCGAATTCCGTGGAGGCCACGGGGGCGGGCCGGAGGATCGCGGGTACCCTCGTTACCGCGTCTCGCCGTCCGCCGAAAAAGAAGAGCAAGCGTCGAGTGACGCAGGTGCGGTACCACCTCGGTTCTCCGAGGCTTGGCAGCGTGGAAAGCGGGTCCCGCGTCGCATCGGCAACGTAACACCCGAAACAGCCCCCGTTGACCGAGATCCCGCGAAGCACGTGCCGGCACTGCTCGAGTCCCTTAAACGCGGTTGACCGAGCGGGACCGGGAACGACAACGGTAATGAGAACGGGGAAAGAGAAAAAGAAAAAGGGACGGTGGGAGGGGTGAGAGAACAGGCACGGGACTCACCAGGGAACTTACGACCGTGGAAATTGCGTTTGAAACGAGAATGGATTATATCACGGTACATTTCTAATATCAAGGAACTCCGATACAGATTTTGCAAAACGCACCCTTGTTTTCGAGATATTTTAATTTAAAGTTTGTACGCCTCCATACGAATAACGTATACAGAATATAATACAAAAGTTAACCAATTTCAGGAGGAAAATAACATAATAACTATTTGGAGGGTAATATTTCTATTTTCCCATATTTCTATTTTCAGATTTTCATTTTACACAAAAAAAGAATAAGCTTTCGTATAAAACATTTTTTATCAGACTTTATCTTACGAGGATATATAACAAAATTTAAACGACCTTCAAAGCGATCGACAAAAGTAGATAAATGAAAATTGTTATATTTCTTTCATGAAGTTGAGAAACCGTTTTATTTAACAATTCCAAACATATGGCGTCTTCGAAACATTTATAACATTTTCACGGAGACTTGACGTTGAAGCAAAGGCCAATTTTCAAAAATCGTACCAGAGATTTTTTGATATTGGGCACGTACTATAACTTGAACCCACTCTGGTATCGAAAGCGATTCCCACGATCGTAAGTTGTCCCTCGCGAGACGGAAAACGAGAAGTCGAGGTGGAGCCTGTTCGCCGGGAGCGGAGCAGGAAGCGGATAGATTTCGCGAAGGGCCAGCTGAGGCTCGAGAATTTCCCTGAAATCGAATGAGTTTCCATTCGGTGTGACGCGGCGCGGCGCGGCGCGACGGCAGGAGCGTTCGTGCAGGGCGCCATAGCGTCGCGCCGGCAGACTTCGAGCCAATGCGCTGTGAAAATGCCCGGGTGGGAAAGGGTGGATCGGGGGTGGCGCGCAAGCGTCGTCGCGGTATCGACGCCTCGGTTCCCGGGCCGAGGGAAAGAAGCGGAATCAGACGGTAGTAGTAAAGCCCAGCTCGGGTCGACCGAGCGCGAACGTGCGCTCTCTGCGTGGTGATCGTCGCGTCCTCGTACGAGGTGTCTGCTCGAGCAGATCGTTCCGCGATCGCGCGATACCGTGCCCCACCAGCCGAGCGTGGATCGGTGCTGTGCCCGTCGGTCGCGTCGCAAGCCCGGAGGACGTTTTTCAGTGAACATCGTCGCAGTGTGCTCTCTGGTGTCCTCCTCCGTCTCCATCGTGCTTGTTCCGTTTCTATCTCTGCGTTTCCGTCCCTCTCGCTCTGCCGCCACCCTCGCCCCAATCTCTCTCCCTCCCTCTCTTTCTCTCTCTCTCTCTCTCTGTCTGTCTCTCTCTCTCTCTCTGTCTCTCTATCTTCCTGCCCTTTTCTCTGTCTCTTTCTCCCTCTTGCTCCCACTCTCGAGATCGAGAGGGTTAAAAGTGGCGCGAGCACGGACCGACCTAGACGGAGACTGGCGGCGTTCAAGGCACTGGCAGGGCTGGTGCGCGAGATCAGGATGAAACCGAGGAGGTACGTGCCGTGGCGACACGCTCTCCGCCAAAGATGGCAGTCGCTAAGTCGCGCTAGCGCGCCGCGCGGATGCTGCGTGGACCGGACGCGATTCTCTTCATTCATCTGCCCTGCTTCTCCGCTGTGACTGTACACCCTTCTCGCGGGCATCGACGGCGCACCGTTCTAACCCTTTGCGAACGGGACGGTTCGAAGTCGAGCGTACCGCGAGGCTGAGCCGCTCTCGCACGATAGGCATCGAATAGCGAACGACTGAGCGCGAGTGACTCAACGTATTTCCCTATTACAGATCTCCCTGTTATAATATCGTGTGGAACACATGCACGAGTTTGTCAATCATAGCGACGTGTTTATTATGGGACGCGTATTGCGAGTATTTTTCAGCCTTGTCAGTTGTTTTCACCGGAATTTTCACCGGACGCAAAGGGTTAACGAAGTGGTCTCGAAGGTCTGCGAAGCAACCGACGCGTCGCCGACGGCAGGAAGGGTTGAGTTCGACGTGGGTTCCACCTCGAGTCATCCGCCGTCGGTCCATTGTCGTGGACCAGTTCCTCGATCGGACGCGGACGGTCATCTCCCGAGGGGATCATCCCTCTGGGCAATGCGGTCTTGTCCCTTCGATTCTTCGCATTCCTCCGGTCTCTTGTCCCTTGGTCCGTGGAATTCTTTCATGCCTGATTCAGAGTGCGGCCCGCGTTCGGCTTCCTTTGATACAGCTCGCGCTCGTACTGCTGGCGTTGTCTCCCACAGACACACACACGTACACACGCGCGCGCGCATACACAAACGCGTGTAGACCGCGCGCAGGTATAGAGCCAGGCGGAAAGACACGCTGGCGCGCGCGCGAGCATACACCTCCGTTCGAAAATTGATGTCACGAGGCGAGGAGAGCGGAAAATACATAGGTACACCCACACCGACGCCGGATGTACATTGACTCGGAGCCGTCCGTGTGCGCTCCTGTCAGCTTATCACGACATGCGCATCATTGGGCAAATATTCGGTTAACTAAACAACAGAGGCTATCCGATACGTGTGTGTGTGCCTACGTGCGGCTACGTGGTGCTTACCTGTGTACCTCCGTGTACGGTGGGCGCGCGCATGTTGCTGTGCACCGCGGTTACATCGTGGCGCGACACGAGGGCTGCTCGCTCGCTCGCGGAGAGAACCAGCGCAGGGTCGCAAACGCCAACAGGAGTGCCTACCGTTCGCGAAACCGTGGCAGGTCTTTTCCCCGGCTTCGATGACGATTCAAGTGTACCGGCGGGAAGTCGTCGTCGAACGGTGCACCGCTGCTAGTCTCGTCTTTATCTCCGTATCAGCAATTTTTTGGCCACCGGTTCGCGTCGTTCGCCTTTTGTTCGCCCCCCCCCCCCCTTTTTTCTTTTTCGTTGCTCGTTTGTTCCTCGGCGTCGCGTCGCGTCGTGTTCGTTCTCCGTTAATCGCCGCGAAACCAGCACACGAACCACCGAACTAGGGATGACGTTAGCACGTCGCCGCGATCAGCTAGTCGAGCGGAAATTGAATACAGTGGCTCGCGAAAGTGTTTCTCGATGCTTATAGCGGCAGTGCCGAGAGGCAGCGTTTGCGCGCTCAGTTTTTGGGGGTAGTCGGCATGGGTTTATTTTGCGGTACGGCCAGCGGGGATGGTCTGTTCGTGGTTCAGTATCTGTACTTTGTAGAAGGGTTGCGACGTGACACTTGTTTATCAATGACGGTCGCATAAATGGTTTTAGATTATTTAATTTGCTGTTAGTTACGTTGCATAGATGCTTCTTTTAGTGATCGATTAATTCAAGTACGTATTATTAATAAAATTTGGAGGAATTTAAATGAATTCGTTCTTGTCATTTCTATAAGGTCAGTTTTAGTGACAGGTAGGTTTAAGCTTTCACGTTGATGTGAAAAATTTGTTAGTTAGGAACTAAACTGTTATGGCTATTGAACTGTTCATGAGAAAAATTTTTCAGCTATAATTACCTTTATATTTATTGAATTGATGCAAAGAAATATTCTACTCTGATAGTTATATGACGACAAGAAAAAAGTTATTCATTTATGTTTGATTCGTATGTGACTGTATCTATAGGAGTGCTGCAATACCGAAAAAGTAAAATTTATTTGAGAATATTAGTATTTTATCTACAAGTATAATCAACGAGAAAACGTTTAGGTTTCCATCGTAAGAATAATTTTCCTTTCACAATGTGTTTTTCCCAATGTATTACGTCATGTAGATTTAGTTTTATAAATACGTTTTGCTTCAGTCTATTCCGATTATTAGTGAATTGATCAATGAACATTGTTTTATTATAATAACATTGACATTATCAAATTAATATATATATATATATATATATTATCAAATTATTTATATTTAATATTTATTAATTATGTTATATTTCATATTTATTAATTATGTTATATTTAATATTTATTAATTATTTATAATTCAATATTAATCAAATTATCGTCAAAACATTATTAAAATAGCCACATACGAGTGACAATAATTTTTAACTAGTCTCCACAATTTATTTTTATTGTACTATGTTCAAACAAGCTCAATTATTCTGGAATATGTAAAACGCAGAAGAGTTGAAGTATCATCCGATACGATAAACTGGAACTTTCTACTTTAAATATTAATGATTAAATTACTTCAATGTTCTGGGAATTTTAGGGGTTGATTTTTGACACTCGACGTGTTCAAAATTATTTAATCTAAGCCATTACAATTATCGATAAGTTAAAAAATACCAGAACAATCCTCGTACATATTTAATTCCGATAAAACCGTAATTATTTAGCGCACATACTTGCTTGGATGTAATTAACCATTTCACTCTTTCGTGATCGTCGGCAAACGTCGTTCAGGCAATATAGAAAATCGTCGATTCTGAAGGATACGGTTGAACGGTGCCAATATTCGCAATTGATATTTTACCGAGCAGTCGAAACGGTTTCATTTTTTTTTTATTTTTTATTCATATTTCTTCTTCTCTCTCTCTCTCTCTCCCTTTATCGTTTTTTAAATTGCACGTCGACACTGCATTCGAAACGATCAAATTTCCGCCGCGGAACATACGGGAGATCGCATCGCCGGTCAACGATGGGGGAAAGTTCTTAAACTCGATGCGAATTTTCTGCGTTCCCCGATTCTGCTCGTTTGTTCCGTCTCGTGTTTTTTTTTCCGGCGGAAAAAAAATAATGTTCAATATTTGTTGCACCCCAGCGGCGGACGCTTAATTACCAGCTGCGAAAACGTTCGCGGGTGTAAAGGATATCGATAAGCGGAACCCCCTTACGGGGAAACTTTTCTCATTAATTGAAGGACACAGCGAGAAAGCGTCGTGACGTAAAACGCAATAACTTTTCCCGCATGTATATATATATATAGGCCAAAATTCAGGAAGCGAGGCGCTGGCTGTGCCCGTAACGTGATTTAAAGGTTTAATAAAGCCAGCCGCGCGGATTAATTCGTTTTCGAGCGGCGCGCACGAAAATGATTTGTGGCCTCACCAAAATCTCCGGGAAGATTGATCGCGTTGGATAATTCGATTTTGTGTGAATCGCTTGCCATTCTTCTTGCTTTTTCGGTACCACGGTTGACCCTGAACCGCTTCTGTAACTACGAACGCGTATTTAATTCGGCATCGCGTCGCGACGCTTCAATTTAACGCTTGAACTACTAAACGTACTGCAAGCTGCTAGTTTCCATTGTTTTTACCTATACAGTGGCCGACATAACAATAGATTCGCTTCATTTTTGTGATTTAACAGCGTGTTTTACGTTACGTTTCTGTTTTTTTTTGTTATTAGCAACTAACTAATATTTATAATATTAAATAATATTACCAACTGGTTACAAACAATTTAATGAAACGCATCGATATTTAACGCTATTTGTTTATTGGTGCTTTATATTACATAATTTACTGAGTTAATTTTGTGACGACTACAGCAAAAGTCGTGAACTGATTACATGGAAAACATAAAACTTAGGAAATAATTTCTATTAAAAATGATTAAAAGACGTCTTTCAACCTCTAGCAAAAATATTATTAAATAAAAATGATTAAGAGGCGTCTTCTGACATCTTCGGTAGAAATACTGTTAAATAATATAGGTTTTTGTTAATACGGTTAGTATATAAATATCACGAAAGTTCGGAAATATGCTGCAAAATAAATATAGATTAACTTAATATATTTGTAGTTTCATTTAGAACATTAATACAAATGCAATTCGAAATTAACTAGTTATCGTGAAATTTTAATATGTAGTCGGTTCTCCATTGCTTTTCATAACCTCAAATATTGAGTTCACATATTTTTAGAGCATCTCCAATCCAATCTGAGACCACGATTTTCTGATGCTATCTTTTAATTCATTAATTATTATAATACCTCATAAGTCATAGGATATAATTACGACAAAATAGTTTCCCGTGAAAAACGTGCGATATGCATAAAAAGTACACATTTCTTAAACCGACACCGAGGATGTCCTGAGATTGACAATGTAAAACCGTGCGGCCACTTTCGCCAGGTTTCGAACTGTGCAGAAGGGTAGGAAAATGTTTCCGCACAAGCCAATCGAGGAAGCGTGTTCAGCGGTGAAACTGTTTCTTCGTAAATTACACCACTTTCCATTCGGTCGATACCGTAGCCCCTGAATGAAAACAGTCGCTAATTACAGTGGTAATTTTCACGAGATCTTGTAATCTAGTCGATCGATCCCTCTGGCATCACTCTCGTGCTTCACGGACGGGGAACTACCGCGTGAAACCTGTAGCAGTAATTACGAAAGAAGCTTGGCAGAAATGACTTTGTTATTTACGTTTCTAATTGCCTCGATTATTTTAAATACCGTATCGTTTTTTAACGATAACTGCTACGCAAACGATACTCGTTGCGTAACGCGATTTAACCGCGAGCAGTCTCCTTTAAAAATCGAATATCAATTGCTTTCCCACTGGCAGAATAATACTTGCCAGCAGATTAAAAATAACGAATCACGTTAACTAGATAAATGAACACTTTGTTACTCTATAACATTTATTAAGTAAATGCAGTTGTTTAAAGCAATGAATGCAGACCCTTTGTTGCATAATAATTAATTTGAAATGATATATTAATATTTTCTAAGAACTGTATTTATTCTGTATTAGTTTTCTAATTCTTTTGAAAGCAATAAACATTTTATAATGTACAGCTAAAGAAATATAAATATTTAGTTAACAAGAATTTAGATAAATAAACCCTTTGTGGCATTACAATCAATTTGAAATGATATATTCCTATTGTCTAAGGCTGTCTTTTTCAATGTTATTTAAAGCTAGTAAACATAAACTGTGCAAATAATTCATCGAACTGGTCGAATTAGGCGGACGTCCATGCGAGAAACTGCAAAATTATTTTCAAGCGGGATAATAACTTTCGGGTTAACAAGATCCTCGTTGGGCCGTGCTTGTCCTTTGTATTTCGCGTTTCGTATAGAGGCACTCGTTAGTCTTAAAAATCTTCTAAAAGAGTAGATGGAATACTTCATATTCCTTTTTCTTCTTCCGCCGTCGCAAATTGTGCTCCGGCCGTGGCTAAAATGTTCTATTCTTCTCGAATTAA
Organism: Augochlora pura; assembly: GCF_028453695.1. Taxonomy (NCBI): domain Eukaryota; kingdom Metazoa; phylum Arthropoda; class Insecta; order Hymenoptera; family Halictidae; genus Augochlora; species Augochlora pura. Next base: position 2,568,194 of record NC_135773.1, on the reverse strand, counting down.
TGTCGTTTTCCATCAAATAATACGTGCTACGTACAATAAATATCGAACAAAACGATTTATTGTTGTGAGATATAATGAGTAAGAGGGTCCGTTGTTTTTAAATAACAAAGCGTCGCGGCTCAATGGCGTATTGTTCAAATTTTATTAGCGATGGATTTTAAATAAAACTCGATTATTGCGGAATACATTTCATTGAATACGTACAATCAAAGCAGAAATAGAACTTCCGTAGGAAGGGTGGAATAATGGAACGATGAAACGAAATTTTCCCTTTCCATGTAGCACTCGTTTTCTAGACAACCGACTTTCAAAAGACGTCAAGCTGACGCGGACTTTAGTAACGTGTCATTTGAAGAACTCCATTGCGATTCTTTGTTACGGCAATTAATGAAATAGTTGTTTATACTATTCCAAGTAAAATTATATTTGACAATTGCATCTGTTATAAAAGTATATAGAACTTTTTTTTTTTAGAAGAGTATATAAAACTGCATATCTTTTTTCAAAAGCTATTAATTTAATCAAAATGTGCCCCATTTGTTTCAATACACTTTTCCCAACGCGAGTTTAATTCATAAATGTCTGTCTTCAAGAAATTCTGATTTTTCGGATCAATAAACTGTAGTATGGAATTTTTCAAACTGTCTCCATTTACATACTGTTTAGCCCACGAAAACTACGCATACGTCGTAGAAAACAATTGCGAAATTAAATGAAGTAAAATATAAAAATTTTATAAAATATAGATCTTTCGCCAAGCGACTTTCGCTATTTTAAACATTTAGGACAGTTTTTACGGGCTAAATAGTATATACATGATACAGTGTATATGATACAGTATAGTACATACATAAAACTGCTCAAAATCTGCCCGAGTTTCGACAGGCTAAATAGTATATAAATGAAGACACTCGGAAATATTCCATATCAGAGTTTATTAATTCGAAAGAGCAGAATTTGTTTAAGACAGGCATTTCTGTATTGATATCTCGTTGAAAATGGTGTAGTAAAGCAAACGGGGCATATTTTGATTAAATCAACAGCTTTTGAAAAAATATAGACAGTTTTATATATTTACCACCAACCTAATAGAATTTCAGACACAAATAAAGATCCTTGTAAACGTCATTTTAATTTTCTAGAATTTTTTCTAAAATTACAATGACACAGTGAGAACTGTTCCACAATTGAACCCTTTTGGAATATCAATTATTTTTGAACCGAATCGTAGTTTTATATGTATAAAGACAACACGAATTTCGATACTCTAAAGATAAAAAAGAATTCAAATATTCTTCAAATATTCAAGCGCTGTTCGAATATTTTTTTCTAAAGAACCAAGGCTCAACGAAGATTGAAATCAGCGATATTAGGTACAGTCTGCAGCGTAATCAATACGTTTTAATCGTATAAACTAAGGGCACGGATTCTTATAAATACGTGAAACTTTATTCGAGCAGTTAACCAGAGACCCGCTGCAATTTCGAACGGAATACATTATAATGATCACTCGACGACTTCTAGAAACTGAATTAACTCTCCAAAGACGACCGGCGAGAATTGTCGCGTGCAAGGCTGCTGGGAGTCAATTAGTCGGTGCCATTTTAAAGTTTCCGACCCGTTGCAATTTCATACCCGCCCCCGCTCGGAGTTTCATTTTTATTTAGTCGAACGGTAAACCTCGTTTTCATTTGGAAAAAGTTTCCGTCGCGTGCAATCGAAGACCGCGAACACGATAAGACAGTTGCAAGGCAGCATAGGAAACGGCAGAGGAGAGCAGAACGCTAACGTGATTTTTAAATCCGAACACGTTACACGGACGGGGCTTCATTAAGCCCCCGCATTTTTATATAACAGACTTGACCGTCGCCGACTGTCGGAAGCCGATGCAGAAGGAGATCTGCTTAACTATGCATTCGCTATGGAGACGGTTGTTGATGCCACCATCGGGAATTGTTGATGATAATTTTGTGAATAAATTATTGGTATAAAACCCCATAGTGGCATCTGTGGTGGCATTAATCTGGAGCAGATTGACAAATCGTGTAACACAGTTAGCAGTCAGATATTATTAGTACTTATTACTATATCAGTCTTTATAGCAAGTCATTTTTACTGTATTATTTATTTAGTTTGTTTCGACTCGATATTTACATATTACATTACACTTTCTTAATTTCAACCGAGAATTCGGCAGAAAGTGGTCTGAGTAATTATTATTATTATTATTCATTATTAATGGGCTAAGAACACATTTAAATAATATAAATTAAAAATTACAATATAAGAGTGTATCATGGAGAAATTACATAGTGTGTGTTTTAATGGCTAGAGTTGCTGCATCTGTAAATTGGCTCAATGTAAATTGCCAAAGAAGTCGATTTTCTATTAAATTTATTTGCTGTTCTTATTGCTCTGGTTATACAATTCTGAGATCCTAAATGTTTAATAACATTAATCATGACTCCGTCAGTTATTATAACGAATTTATAATAATTGGGTAAAAATTAATTGATAATTAAATATTACAGTCGTTCTAACATCTCGGGAAAATTCAAGTAATTTGTAGAAATTGCAAAAATGATTACTCCATTTGAAAAGGTGTTAACATACTGTCCGAATACGTTTCACATGGTAATCTGCGCAATCGAACGTAACCCACATGTCCAACGATTTATTGTACAAATCGATAAAGATGAAATCTGGCAATGCGACTGTGTAACTGTTCTATTATTCGAACATTTATGTCACCCCGCTTAACCCGGATAATCGTGGTTCCGCTGTACAGTAAAACCGCGATTATCTGAAGCTCTGATATCTGAATTCTGAGTTATGCGAACACGTTTCGCATGCAAATAGCTCAATTTAAGACGATTTGTATGCAACGCTATATCGCGCAAGTTGGTAACGATTGAATTTAGCATTATAGCTAAGTATCTGTTCTATTATTACTATTCATTACTATTATTTTACTTAAAATTCATCAAGCTCATTTCGAGAAATTTTGACAAGGGAAATATTAGATATACAGACAAATATTTAAAATATGATATGATTTAAAATACAATATGTGACAATAAAAAAATTTACCGAGGTTCCTTTTCTGAGACATTCGACTTTGAAAAACGTTTACGTTCACAAACATTAATTAACGCGAGCTATAGTAAACGGAACGTTCACACCATTGTCAAGGTTATGTCGCCATTGTCGACGCCCACCATTCCAACACACCCCGCGTATTAGACTGTGCTATAAAGGGTTAATATGAGTCCGAGGAAATTATAGACGGGGGATCTCGCAGAGGCATCGATGGCCTGTTAATCACTGGCGCCTTTAATTCCGTTTCGATCGAAACGCGAACGACGTGACACGCCGTAAAATGCGAGGACGTGTACCCGGGACCACCCGTCGCGAGCTGCTCGCGAACGATTTACACGTCGGGGGTTGATTCTGGTAACAACCGTCGGTTTTCCGTTGAAAGGCAATCTGATAGAAAGCGCGATAACCCGACAGGACATCGCTATATAGTAATCTATCGGGATATCAACTTTTGTCGAAGGATACGCCATGGTTTACGATAGTCGCGGACCGGTTGCTTTACGGCACTCGTAAACGTTACGCAGCGTTATGTAACGCCGGATCATTAGATCTAACAGTCGATCCGAGCGACTCCTTCGACGATCATTCCGCGTCCCGCGGGCCGCTGCTCGAGGCTGATCATTTCTCGAGCGCGCTTTTTCGCGGCAGACCGTCTTTCATTCGCGTCTGCAGTCGCGCGAGCCGAGGTTAATAATTGTCGCATTAGTGCCGCTGTTTCATGGTTTACGATTACGTTTATCTTCCGTCTGAGAATCGTGGATATCGATAAATGATTTTACACGCGACGCCGATGGGCTGATAGAATTAACAGGATGTAATGTTTGCGGTGTACTTCACGCGGTACAAGCGACTCTGGCGCGAGATATCTGATACGGTGGAACCATGATTGTTTCGATTAAATAACGCGACGGGGGATGTTTAGATAATAGAGAATCGGTTACAGTGTCAATCTTTGTTGATCCATACGGTGAATAGTTTTGTATTTGGATTGCCTTAGATTGCGTCGATTGTGACATTGGAGGATCGGTTCAACCAGCTTCTACTGCACACGAAAACAGATAAAAAGGAATGAACGAAGTTTATTTGAAATTATATATTATATTATTTTATAATTACTCGAAATTATCTATTATATAAAAATAAGTCGGGTTTTCCTTCCTGACGCTATAACTCCAGAACGCACGAACCGATTTCCACGGTTTTGCATTCGTTGGAAAGGTCTCGGGCTCCGTGAGGTTTATAGCAACCAAAATTCTGGAAAAATTTCAACAGAAAAGCAGGAAAACAGGGAAAATCATTTTTCACATACAGCGCCATCTCTGATACATAGCATGTACTACAAACCAATATGGTTTATAAAACAAAAAAAAATAACTTTTCTTCATCTTTTAATCCCCAAACGAAATGTTACAAAAAAAACGAAGCCATCTGGTGGCGAAACGGAGTTCGCCAGGTTTGCTAGTTGTTTATGATAATTGAACATTTCTTTTTACCGTGATAAGTATTGAATTTATCGAGTACAATGAATTAATTGTGTTTAACGGTAATAACATTCAGTAACTTCGATCAAATTATATGTTGCATTGACACAGTGATATTTATTACTACTTACAATTAACTAAGTTATCGGTGGAAATGAATTATTAAATAACGATTAAGTAATTTCAAACTAACAGTTTATATTAATAACGCGAGTGGAAGATCTCGTATACAATTTCCATTCTCGTGTGTATTCCTTGAATGTTCGGTGCTACAAGCGTGGAATAGATTTTAAGATATTTCAATGCAAAAAAAGAACATAATTGTTTTAACTTGAAGTGTAGTTTGCAGTATTACACTTGACCTACATCTTTCACTCTGTGCGATTTTACTAACAACTTGTGTACACGAAAGTGAAGAACATTTGCATACGCTGATATGGGGAGAACTACAATTTTTACAGTGGCGAATAGTCGAATTATGATAATATATATCTCGACTTCTTTTTTACGACGCTATATGCATCTTAAACGCTGTTGCTAACAACAAACTATCAAAGATAATGTAACAAATCAATCTGTAATAATAACAAAATGAAACAATACTTTCGGTATATAGTAAGACAAATAAATAAACATTAAGAAATTTTACAGATTCCACTTTAATTTCATAGAAATTCAATTCCCGAAATCAGAAACCGATGAACATTATTAGGGTAGAAAACTATTTGACATAGCGACAATATACCTTTGCTTAAGCAATTTTCATTCCATCTCTATTAACCGTGAACAGATAATTTCGTTAATGTAAGTAAGACTTGATTTAACAATTTGCAAAACTACCAAGCTACCTTGGAACGTTATCACGTTATTCATGAGAGAGATTGTGAAATCAGTTGGACCATGCATGAAAGAACAATAGAAAGAGGGACAGTTCGAAACGCATCGTCTCCAGAAAACTGTTCCGAAAACGCTTCGAAAACGTAGCGGAAAATATCCAGCAATTCTGCGGGCACGACGTTGCGTTGTCCACGCTATGCAACCTAATAGCCTTCCATTCAGGATCGACACAGCTGAATTATGAATGACGGTCGATAGTCTAGAGGGAGGACATGTGTACCGGCCGTGCGAGTTTCTGCTGGTAGAGCGTTAGCGTTACGTGGCTTTCGGAAGAACGTGTTGGAGAATGGAAAAGCTATCAAGCAAAGCTGCCAGTGGCTTTTACCGACGCCGACGTCAAGCGACAACCCCCCGCGCAGCCCCAGCCTTATCCGAGTCATCTACCCTCCGGGATTCAATTCGCAGACTCCGTCCCTGAGATATTTCGATCTTACCTTCGGCAATTGTGCGTGCTCCGTGATTACCGGTGAAACTTGCTGACGCAAACGGCGCGACGGGCGAGATACAAATGATAGAGAGCCTATCGTGTCTCTTTTCGTTCGTAATGAAATGACTATCATTGGTACGTTGCTGCGGATTCAACCCTTTTGAGCCGAGCATATATGCGGCATCTAAATTACGTGTATACAAGTGGCATCCGTGGGCAAAATGCAAAAATAATTTGGTATTTTTATAATGTTGTATTTTTATAATTTTGTATTTTTATAATTTTGTATTTTTATAATTTTGTATTTTTATAATTTTGTAGGCCCTTTCATATTAAAAATGTGAACATACTTGTTACGTTGAAGCAATGATTGTTTTGTTCAGCACAGTTATGTGAAACTAAGAAAAACGTATGCACAGAAATTACACGCAATGTGCATATTTCTGGCGCGAGCTTTCGTTCGATGACAGTACTTCGGCGGACGACGCTGTCGTAGTGAAAGGGTTGATGCATTTAACGGTACAATTTAGTGTCTGCACTGGATAACCAATCGCGACAGCACCGAATCGACGACGAATACTGCGCAGCCCGCATTCGACGGAGCGCCGCGTTTGTTAAGTTTCAATCGTTATAGCGACAGTTACATCAATCAATCTGGTTTCATTTCAACGAGGCGCTGTTTTAACCGAACTGCAGCGGCGACCTTTAACCCCGTAGTACATGCGTGAACTTTTGATAAAAAATATCCACGTGGAGTACGAAGCGGCATTTATTAACAATATGAGCGTCTATTAAAATCGGTATAATATAATTAATATAATGTAAATACAGAAAGGAGATAATTCTACTTCAAGTAATCACAAAATAATTTGATATGAATAAAATATTTTATTCATTGTACGTTAAACTAGTCACTCTAACATAGACAAAAAAATATAAATCCATTTAAAAGTTTAGACCAGTTTAAAGGAAATTAGATCAGATTTAGGGAAGTTATACCGTTTTAAAAGGTGTGTGTATAGTTTTGCTCGTCGCTGTATATTCATTGTGAATTTAGAAATTTAGACTGATCAACCTAATTATCACGTTGACTGCTGACAATCGACCACTAAAATCGCCACAAAGTTAAAGCAATTTGATTAATCAAAGCGAAACTAGGTAGTTAATATTTATCATAAGAGGCGATATTAGAACTCGTTCGCATTCGAAACATTCTAGTCGAATTCAATTTGTTCAAATAAATATTTAATTTTAATTATAATAAAAATGAATTTTCAATATTGGTCAGAAATTAGTGTCACCCATATTTGGGTGACGCGGCGTTCAACGTGTTAAACAAACACAGAGTTACCGTGTATTAATAGTTACAGAGTTACCAAATATTTACAACTTGAAATAAATAAAACATAACGAACAGAAATAAAAATTCTATTGACTGAAGATCATCGACTGAATATCAACCCTAATGAAGCTAAAGAACACTGTACAACATTAATTCCCTTAACAGTTCAACCCACAAATTAATCATTGCTATGCCCAATGAAAATTTTCATAATTTGACACCCTATATTATACGGGAGATTTTCATTCACCGAAGAGCGTCCATTCTACCGATCACCCTAATTATACGCGATACGAAATTGAATAATAGAGAATCTTAACATCGATGAACCAGTTAATCGAGATTCTCCTGCGCACGAGAACGCTCTAAAAGTTAATAAACACATTGGAAAAAGAAATTGCTCGAATGACATTATTCATACCGTTTCGCTTACGAGCCGGCCCGTTTAAGGAAGTATCAAGTACCATACAGCCGCGATGCAAAATGGTCGCGCGATCTATACGTCTACAATTACACGTTGAAACGACGTATTAAACTCGGCAGTCGGCGCGGAACGCCGCGCCTTTCGTTCGAGCCCTCGTGAATCAAAGTGCCACGTAAACCGCAACGAATGCGCTGCTTCGTTCCGCTATTCACCGTTTCGTCGTCCGGCGCGACTCGCATCCCCCGATCCACGATCATCGGTCGCCGCGCCGCGACGGTCGCTTCCAGGCTAAGATCAGCGGTTCGCGGCTGATCTATAAATAAAACCGAGGCATCCAGCGGCTTTACTTTCTGCTTGCAGCAACGTGGCCGCATCGATCCACCATCAAGATCCTCGAAGTTACGACCTCGTTATCGAAGGTACGCTCGCGTAAGATCGCGGGAGAAGTGTGTCGTTACCTGGCGGAGGGTTGACAGCCTCCGGCTGGACTGGTATCGAGGAAAAAGGTGGTCCAGGAGCCGTGGACGACGACGTATCAGGTGCGCGAGCTACCAGGAAGCCCCGGCACCTGTCTCCCGGTGGATTTCGCGCAGAGGGGGTTTGGGGGCGGGGGCGGGGGGGAGGGGAGTGACGGGTAACAGCACCTAAGGGCGGGTGGGGGGATGCAGCTCGAAAGGGTGGCGGCATGGAGGAGCACTCGTTGGAGGCTCACATGCAGGCGGGCCTCATCTTCGTGGTCGGTGTCGCCATCATCGTGTCGAATCTCCTTATCATCGCCACCTACCTTAATTTCCGTGGTAAGTACCCGACGATTCCGACCGGAGCGCTCTCGCATGCTGAAAAGAAACCGATGGCGATTAAACGTGAAACGAAATTACTGGCGACAGCTTGCACGCTGATCATTTAACACGTTCCGTGGAATGTGTACCGCCGGTGGTACACGTTAAGCTTGATCTTCGGGCCACGTGTACCAACGGTGGTACACGCAGTCATATTTAGTTAATGCGCTGAAAACATATATTTTATGACAAATGTAATTCTGTAAAATATATTTCAATCAAAAAGACTATACAAAATGCAGTATAGAAAAAAAACACATAAGTTTATTTATTTGTTATATATAAAATAATTAATAATTACATTCAATATATCGACCTTTAGTCAAAATATTAAATGGCCTGAACGACAAGTTAGGCAAAAATGGCTTGGCACGGAACGTGTTAACGAATTACCAGGGTTTTCTGAACCCTTGCCGTGTAACCAGTAGAGATGGGATCAAGTATGTCGCAAGTAGGTGTGAATCTAGCTAGATGGTTTCGCACGTTTCGCGAATAGAGGAGTAATACAATAAATTCTCTCTGGTTACCCCTCAGCTTGTAAATGAAAGTGGAAAGTCACCGATTGTCAATACGTATAAAAATCTACAAAAAGATAGCAATCTATGATTACTATCGAATAAGATACACGAAAGTTTCGTATTCTTCCATTTGATTTATTTGGTGATAAACCAAACCAAAGGCACAGCAATTGGCCACCCTACGGTAATCGACTCCACTGTCCTGTATCTGATGTGGATCAATTTTAACCCTTTGCACTCGAATGGTGACTCTGAGGCACCATTAAAATTATTCTATTACGTTCTAAAATAATTTGTACAACAATAAAGTTTAGATTTAAAAAATTGTTGAGTAGTGAAACTATTGTAACGAGTTGCAAGAATCAATTTTGTACGCATAAAAATGCACTTTATTGCATAGAATAGAAATATTACGAGCCAGGAACATTATTTCACATTTACAGTTAAAATGGCTTCGAGTGCAAAGGGTTAATTGGAATGAAAAAAAAACACACACACAGTTAGTTCTATTAATATTCGGACGCTATTTTTTATCTCTTCCTTTATATTAGCATAATACTAGTTTCCATTATGTAATCATTGTATTATTTATATACGTAATCACCTAGTAGAGAACTTGAATGAAAATTTTATGTTATCAAATTTTGTATGCGTTGTTATCAGGATATTACAAAAATAAATCTTCGAGTCTTTACTGTACTTTCACCACAACTTTCGCGCTTCTTAAAATAAATGCGGCACGATCGAAATTCTATTTATTCATACTAGTGTAATAACATTTTCACGTTCTGCTGATGACTTTTGCTGTTCTACAATTCGCTTACCTATTTTTGCCACGAATGGCTAGAATTCGTAGGCCACTCGCAAGTTTCGTTTACTTAGGTAACTATAATTGATCGTTACATTGCGCAGGTCCCTCCGAGGTGATAAACTATTACTTGCTGTCTCTCGCATCGGCGGACCTTCTCTGCGGCCTGCTGGTGGTTCCGCTTTCGGTGTATCCAGCGCTGCTTCGAAGATGGGTCTATGGGGACATCGTGTGTCGTCTCGTTGGTTATTTGGAAGTTACACTCTGGGCGGTATCCGTGTACACTTTCATGTGGATCTCCGTCGATCGTTACTTAGCCATCAGGTACGTTCAAGTTTCATACATCAAGTTTCGAACATCACCTCGGATCCATAGTTTCTATACGGCCACGCTGTATCACGGTCGAACAGTTTAGAGACTCGTGAATTCATTTGCAGCCACTTCATAACGCGTCCTTATTATTAACCCTCGCTGTACGACCACCGAGTCCGCTTGGATACCGGCCGCAATTGTTTGATGCTTCGCGTCGGTCGTCGCGAATTTATGTTAAAATTAGAGATGGGATAAAGTAGGCGTAAATCTGACTGGATAGCTTCAAATGTTTCAAGAGTATCTCTAGACGGTATTGTAAGCGGTACCCTATTTGAATCAGAATTGGGCATATATTATTCGACGTAAGATGAGAAATAATAATTTCATACGTGATACTTTCCTGAAATAAGGTGACAAATATTTGACATTAAATCTTGAACTAAATGAATTAATTAACCGAGAACAGGGGCGAGTGTTTATACTTTTACCACATTCGCTTTTAGAAAGAAAGATTTATCACTGTGATAAATGAATATTGCTACGACGTGAACGCGATGGGAACATTTGAGACTTTATTTAGAAAAGTATTCGAGAAAATAAAAAATAGAATTGGATGCTCGTTGAAATAAAATCCTAACAAGGAGCGATTCGAACGATGCCCAAGCCTGGTACAAACAAGTCCGACCAGATAACATTGTTGCTTTTATAATCGAGCGATTCCATCCCCCAGAAAACCGTTGCGATACGAGACCGTGCAAACGAAAACCCGATGTCAGTGTTGGATGGTCTTCACGTGGATCAGTGTGGCGATGATGTGCTGCCCGCCCCTGTTAGGTTTTCAAAAGCCGATTTTCGATCGGGAGGCGTTCATCTGCATGCTCGACTGGGGCAACATGGCCGCATACACCATCACATTGTCGATCCTCGTGCTAGGCCCGTCGGTCATCACCATCGTCTACACTTATTTCTACATCTTCACAATGATGAGGCGACTGCGGTCCGGTGTACTGATTCACGACAAGGAGTACGCGACTGCGCTCTCGGAAAACCTGAGCAATCCGAGTCACATCATGTCCTTTGTTCTGGTGATGGTTTTTTGGGTCTCATGGGCACCGTACGCCGGTCTACGGATATACGCTGTCGTTAATGGACCTCCTCAGGTAAAAAAAAACTCGGTTTGCTCCGGCTGTTTTTCATTTACAGCTGATCGGGGGGAGCGCTCGGCCGCCTTAAGCACGCGATCGGCCGAATCTCGCGCGGTATCGCAGGATCGCAAATACGGAATGTAAAGGGTGTCCCAAAATTCACGCAAGATTTGAATTTCGCGCCATTTGTGCGGTAAAGTGTTGCCAACCAAAAAAAAAAAAATACAGAATGACAGCTGACAGTTCAGGGTTATTAAAGATGGAGGGCTACACAAAAGAACAACGCATTTTTATTGTTGAGGAATATTTTGCAAAGAATTAAAGTTTGGCAGCAACAGAACGTTTCCCGTTTTGGTGATCAGAATTGGCCGTCCGGATCATGCGATTTAACGCCGTTAGATTTTTTCTTTGGGGTTCTTTGAAGTCTAAGGTTTATGTCAACAAGCCCACGACCGCCCGGTGGTCTTCTTCCTTGAAGGAAGAAATTGAGCGCTGTATCAACGAAATTCAGCCACATTTATGCAAAACAATCATGGAAAATTTCAACAAAAGAGTGTGTACGTGCCAGCAAAGCTTGGAGGCCATTTACCCGATATGCTATTCCATACATAACCCTATACTGTATACTATATAAATCAATCAAAAATTTACAATTTTTAATTATAAATCTGTGTTTTCTATCCAAATTACTTCTTGCGTGACCTTTTGGGACACCCTTTAAATCACGATCTGTTCGAAACGGTGCGGTCCGTTTATTTTGTACACGGGAGCCGTCCTACACGCAAAATAAACGATTCGACGTTCGTCGGAATTCGATTCTGATTCGTTCGTTTGCGAGTCCACGGTCCCCGCGCGAATGTTCGCCGAACGGCTAAGCTGGTCGAGCACCTTCGCGACCAACTGTATTTTGAGCACTGTGAAGTTTCTTTAACCCTTTCGGTGCTAAAAGCAACACTTGACGAATGGATCCGTAAGTGTCGGGAACCCCGCACGCTCTCCTCGGAAGTAGTCGCAACCGAAACATCTTCATCGAACGACATTTTCATTGGATCGTGTGTCGCATTTCATACTCGCTGTTTTCATCTAACGGAGTAAGTTCCCATCGAATTATAGCACGATCAGAGAGCAATCAGACATTTCACGGTATCCGAGCCAGTCAATTATCACCCGAGGAGCGTGTGAAGACTAAAATTGTTCAGCTGCGGCAACACAATGCAGCCAATCAGCCGATAAACCGAAAATATTTAGCATCCAAAGGGTTAATGGAAAATCGTACGAAAGAGAAGCGAGATGCTCGCATAGCGAAGTAATACTTAAAAGGATGGGAGAAGGTAACGCAACGAAACGGTATATACAATACATACATTATTGATTAATCCTCATCTGGCGAATGCAGGCTCCATTCGGATCTATCTTTATATGTTGTCAGTCGTAGAGTATAGGACAGAATACTAATATGATAACTCGTCTTTATTGCACAGTCGTCGTTTTTAAAATATGGAAGGACGATGTTTTGTACTCGAACCGACGTAAGACTAGAGTTAATCTATCAGCTAATAATCGTATATTGCTTGTAGCGATTAGAGAATATGCGTATATTCGCCATGCGTAGCTTGATCGCAAGTGCTACATTATCACTGCTTCATTAATTTCGTTCACTTCGCTATAAAATACAGTGAATACGCAATTTAAATAGACCACACATTTTTTTGAACGGATCTAAATTGGTGAGTATCACGTGTCCGAATGGACCTCGCATTCGTTGATCGTAGTAGAATCTGCTTGTGGCTTAAGTAATTATTATATAGGATGTTCCATTTCTTCTGAATTACATTATTAATAAAACAAAGTATTTCAAAATTACAATTGGTAACATCTATAGCCAATTTCGAGATGATATCAAGTGACTTGTTGTCGTTCAAATTTTATTAACTTAAATTAACGCTATTTGATTCGACACTATCGATAATAAGAATTTATTCGAATAACATTGTACTTTATTCGTGCAGCTATTCGTCCGTAAAATTATCGATCTGAATAAATATAGTACAGTGTACAAGAATTTTCTTCCATAATTTATCAATTAATTTCTTCCGTGTTAATTTTGATAATTAACTTTTTCTCAAATTCTTGGCGCAATTTTTAACAAATATTAACTATCAACGATGAGACACCCTCTATAAAATTATTTGGTCGTAACGTAAAAACATTGGGGTGCATTCCGATATTTTTTTCTTATTGGAAAATAACGTGTTCCTTAATTAGAAGTGGCTTTTTATTATGGACTACAACCAGGTGCACCGTTAACCCGTTCGTGCCGGGGAATGAAATATTTCGCCACGCAACGTTGTTTGCACAATGCTGTGGACAAGATACTTCGCATGCCTTCTTCTTTTTTTTTTACCAGAACGCGGAATATTTCGTGTCAACGTTAACATTTTCGTTCCCGTAACGCAGTTATAAATTAATTTTCATTCGAATTTCTGGACGAGATATTTCGCATTGCGGGAATGCTTGCGCGTCGTTGTGAACGAAATAGCTTGCGCTGCTTGTTGTGAACGTAGAATAATAATACAGTTTATTTCTGTTACTAAACTAACTGTGCATCATAAATGCATAGAGACTCGCACTCTACTAATAACAACGCGGCAGTTTCGTGAATGAGTTTCTCCGTTACCGTCGTTTCATTCATAATTTCGCACAAGCATCGTTGCAAAATACATTGCTTATGGCATCGCACAAACATAATTACGACACGAAGTACTTCGACTCCAGTAGCGGAAGGGTTGATTCCACGCCACAACGTTGCGTCAAAGCTATACAAACCATTGGAAACAGTAAAAAAAAATTCTTAAAAATTAGAACGAGAAACATTATATCTTCCAATTGTTATTTTATCTGTCAACGTTAAAGGAATGACATTGGAGGCAAGTCACGCGAAGTTTTAACGAAGCGTAAAATAAAATCAATTTTCTCTCACAATTCCATATATTATTAAAAAGATTTCCATTTGACATTTTTATATAAACTTCTTTATTCAATGATATAATTTAATCATACGAGATTGAAATAAATCTATATTTGCTATATAAACGATCTGGTTTGAAGTATTAATAAATGATCAAACTTCGATTCATGATAATCAAAATTCGATGTTTCATGTGCACGAACCTGATTTAAAAGAGAAATAGATATTTGGAGTATTCGAATGAAATGGCAATTGTCCCACGAAGCCACTTGTATATTTTAATAATTTCTATTTTATTATATTTTACACTAGAATTAACGAAATTCGTACAAGTGAGCTTGCACCTGGCTTCCACCATGAACCGTGCATTTCTATCGCGTATCGTCTTCTTGTCAGAGAGAGAGTGTGTATCTGGCACAGCAATGCAACCTAATGTAGTTATCATACAAGCTAGCGGTAGCACTTGCCGTTCCAGCAAGTAACTGCGAACAAATTTATTTCAGAAGCTTACCTATCTATCAAGTACATCGAGCACCGTATCGAAATTCTTTGAAACACGTCGATCTGTTGTGACTCTGTTCAGGTCCCGTTCCTTCACTTCGCGGTGGTGTGGCTGGGGGTGACGAACAGCTTCTGGAAGGCGGTGGTCCTGGGAACCATGAGCCCCCAGTTTCGTCTGGCGGTTCGCGTGCTCTGCCTGACGCTCTGCTGCCGGCACAGGCGGCTTCCGCCGGAGCTGCTCGGCCTCGACGACGACGATTAAAGGGAGGAGCCGGGGAGACGGGAACGCCGACGGGAGTACCGGACGATGGAGGAAACGCTTTTCTTCGCGCGAGCGCGCGCGCTACCGTTCCACACGCGCCACCATTCCTAGAGCATCGCTTTTTGTCTCGGTTCGAGGTCGTTCTTGCATCCGCCAACGTTCTCTCGGACACACTTCTTCGAGGGCTGAGACTGAGATTCTTTGTTCCGAAAACAACCGCCGCGACACGCCGCCGCGTTTCGGGTTCCACCGTCGGGCCGCCATCCAGACGCTCGCCCGCGCCCCTACCGTGGAACGGCTCGCGAAATGATCGATCGTATCCCGGTTCACGAACAAGCAAACCGAGAAAAAAAGAAAAACAAACAAACAAACAAACGAAGAAAAAGAAAAGCAGAAGAAAGAAAGAAAAGAAAAACAAAGCAAAACGAAACGGAGGAGAAAAAAAACGACGAACAAAGCGCGGGATAAGAAAAACGAAACACGCGGCAAATTCTAAGGGGGCGAAGCGATCCGAAACAAAAGGGGGGTTGGTTGCCTGATTCGTCGAGGAACCGATCCGGGTTCGGAGGATTTATACAACCGTCGGCTTTCGGCATTAGCCAATTTTAGACGCTTCGAATATATTACCGTTTTACGCGAGAGAGTTTCACTCCGATAACGATTTTATATAGCCTCGGGAGTGAGAGAAAGAGAGTGAGTGAGAGTGAGAAAGAGAGAGAGAGAGAGCGCGCGCGAGAGAGAGAGAGAGAGAGAGAGAGAGAGACGCGTTCCTAGCCGAGCGCGATCGATCGGGGCAGCTCGGTCAAGTACAATAAAAAATGTTTTTCTCCTGATCAACGAGAAAATCGCACTCTTATGATAATAAATCCAAACCACAAAGACTAAATTCAACCATCATTCTCGGTTCTACTGATCGAACACCCTCTCGCGATTACTTGCTCCGAACGCCCGCACAGTAGTCTGGGAACTCGCTTTCTGTGACCAAAATTATTTCAGCGTTATTTCAATGTTTCAGATTGTAACATAGCAGGTCGTTGAACTCGTCTCGAGACGGCCAGCATTGTTCATAAAACAAAATCTTATTTCCAAGTTTTTATAGTCTAATTTTTAGTAAAGTAAATCACTGACGAAATTTTATTGGACACCATTTTTTTTGACCAGATCATCGGAAACGTTTGACAAATCATGCTTTACTTTTAAATTGGATACGAACGCTTCAATGACGTGCGCGACTACCACTGCTTATCGAGGAAACGAAATACTGTTGTCACCTATTTGTTAATATTATTCTTATATTCAAGCTTTCGCATAAAGAAGGTCTCACGCTGAAAACTGTTCATGGTATTGTTCCCTTAAATGCATGATGATGTATATTTACATCAGTGTTTTCTTCCGTACATAATTTCATAATTTTTTTTTTTTTTTTAATTTTTTTCTTTTTTTAAAATATACTTTTTGGAAAAAAATTTTTTTTTCTTTATTTTTCCCTTAATCTATATTTAAGTAACTACTTGTTTCAATTTATTGTATTTAAAAAGGAAAAATCATGCATTTAAGGGTTAAATTGTTATAGATTGGACGTCATTTGTAAACGGATTAGAAACTGAACAAAACTAGATTCTTTATTCGAAGTGTTAAATTCGAACGTTTAATTCTACCTTCAATCTTATGATTTTCATCTGAAACGAATATATTACGCGCGGTTGCTTCGAAAGGTTCCCAGTTTACTGGGAATGCCAATATTTAAAAATATTGAATTTTGGTCATGGAACGCCTCTTTTTCGGACCACTGTGAACCGTTTATCGTTCACGAACAACTGGGGAATATCGAACGCGGGAACGGCGGGGCACGCCGCGGTCGTCGGGTCTCGTGTGCCCCGGTTCCGGGCACGTTCGTTGCCTCTTGGAGAAAACTATTCGAATCACTATAAACGTATAAGCGTAAGCGTATTCCTTTTTCTATGCAATCTCAAAGTTAAATATAGTTGATTATATACACACACACGTCTACAGTCTATAATTAAATGAAGCTATTCTGGAAGTGGAACAGAGAGTCGGCATATAGTGACGAACGAAAGAAAGAATCGAGGCTCAGTCTGGGGAATTTCTTTGGGTCGCCGACAGAACTACCGAGGAACGGCTTCGAGCTTGCTGACTAGCGCATCGGGCGCTAAGATACCAGCCGCTTCAACGATTTAGTTGGCCAAAATTCTCTTTAACGCGGGACTTTTGTCCGAAACGAGCTTATGCGATTAGGTTGATACTTGAACGCTTTTTTAATAGACCTGCCACATATTTGGACTAATTCAACAAATAACCGAATAATTATTCTAATGTTTCTGCTTCACAATCGAGGCGATCGTGTGTCGCGATTTGGAACGTTTACTTCGCACACCACAGAAAATTCAATCAATTTTTCCTGTTAATTTGTTCTTAATTTATATGCAAATTGATATTTCCTGGTTTCAAGTAGCATGAACTTTCTTCACACTTTTTATCCATTTAATGTATATATTGTTAATGCGTGATGCTCTGAAAACGCAACAAATAGGTTAAATTAATTATACTTTGAATATATATTATTTTGAATATATAATATATACTTTTAATTATATTTTCCAACTCGTTTATCTCCATCAGGTGGAATACTCGTAATTTCCTAAAAAGACCTCGGTGAGATCGATTTTTGGCCAGCTAGATCGGGCAAAGAGCCCGCGGCGTGCTGCGTCTCCGATCGTGCTTCGCTGACAGAACCGCAAGAGAGAAGCTAAAGATTGCTGTTCGATCGGGGACACGTTACAGCGGCGTTTCCTTTTCGTCCCTCACGGTTTGCTTTCTTTCTTCTCTCTCCGTGTAATGGACGCCGCGTTTCTTGGACACGTTCGCGGGAGCGCACGCGGACTTAACCGTTGCCTATCTACGTCGTAAGATCACGCTCAATAAATGTCGTAGCGTACGAAAACAAACAAAACAAAAAAAAACGAGCTGTTTTTGCCAATCACTAATATGTCGCGCGAATGGAATCGGAGCGGTGCGGTTTCGTTCCGGCGAATCGAATCAATTACGAAGGACAAACAAAAACTTAACGCGTAATAGACACGAACACACGAAAACACGCATATACACACGTACTTACCTACGCGCGCAGAAAATAACGAAAAACACTTGAAAAAAGAAAAAAAAAGAAAAAGAAAAAGAAGAGAACACTAGGTCAATTAACGGAGATGCCTCTACGAATGCGACGACGCGTCGATCTGCGCGCCAGTAGAACGCCCATCCCATGGATATATTCACTGAAGGGGACCCGATTGCGCGGACTCACGCTTTCTTCCCTTCGTTCGATTCGGTAATCGACACCCCCCCCCCCCTTTTTCACCCCTTCTCTCTTTCCTTACACCGTTCTCTCGCCCTTGCTCTGTGTCTTCTTCGTATCTCGGTGATTACGAAACTGTCGCTGGGTCTGTCCGACGCTGGATTTACCGGACCGGTGCAAAACAATTGTTGCCGCGTTCTTTAAGGTTCTTAACGTTTCACCTGTTAACCGGAGAATTAACTTAACTCAACTCGTCTCTTCGCGGTGAGAAGCTACATCGTCGCGCTTCAAGTAATTAACAAAAGTCGAGCATTCGACGGAATAATGTCTGTGAAATATTGTCTTAAAATCTGTGACGTATTTAGAGAATATATAAATAAAATATTTGCAATGTGCTGAGAATTGATCGAACAAATTAAGATAATTATTTCGAAGCAAGGAGACATGCTTCTGGTGGTTATGTTTGTTTTTAGAGAATTACACGGTAGATATTAGATTGACGTTAAAGGAAGACGTCTTGTGCTAACAAATGATAGCTATCCAAGAGATGACGCTCTTAGTTTACATATTAAAAATCGTTACAAGTTTACTTATAACGTTTACTGCGTATTAAAAATCATTACAAGTTTACTTATAACGTTTACTACGTATTAAAAATCATTATAGTGGTGTTTGAAATTACGCTACACAATTTCGAAATATTACCATACGGTTAAACCAGGTTTCAATGAGTAATGTTCTACAGACATAACTTCGAAAAATTTCGAAAAAATACCGTCACGCTTGTCGGAGCTGTCTTCCTGGTATGGCGAAATATTTCGTCGGAACCGGTTAACAGGTTAAGACTCTTTTATTTTAGAGCTGCCTCTCGTGTAAATACATTATGAAGAAATTTCAATTTTCAGGTCAACTTTGATCGAAACGATTATAATGGCGCGTTTAGGCGAAACGAGCGTTCGCACGTTCGCCCCCGGCCGCGACAAAATTTATTAATCGATGCTCCATTTAAATAACACGAACACTCGCTTGCGTACATACATAGTTCGTTACCGTTCGCCTTGTGTTACGAGCACCAATTTTTTTCGAAGCGGAGGCGAACGACCGTTCGCTCATTTGGTTTGAACGCGGCGCGCTGTATCGCAACCCACTGAAATCATGCTGCAATTCTCTTTTATTTATGAAATCGGACATGCGAAACTGCGTCAAATATTTCAACTCTTCAGCCTTATCTCTTCAGCTTTGTGTTATAATCAAATTCTAATTTTCAGAATTCTTAAGCGATATATTGAAACCGTTAACTGTACTTCTTTCTTAATTTCAGTTCGGACATTTCAATTAGGAACACACATTTTTACCACGGTGACGTTTCTTCAAATTGTTGAAGAGAGAGAGAGAGAGAGGGATTGATGAACATTAAAACAGGCCATTATATCCTAAACTATGGATCGTTTCAACAATTTCTATTTTTTTTTGCTTGAAAAATCTATAATTCTTTTATTCGTACAAAAATTTGATAATTGCACATTTATTTACTTTTGCAACTATTTTACTTTAGATATCAATTAAGTTCACAATGCAATGTTATCGAGAAGATAGATCTCCATCCTCTAACTTGATCTACCGTTAAACAAACCCATTCATTTGCTTTCACGATAATTTTCAATTTTTCTTTATAGAAAAGAAAAGTTCTTAATTTATTAATTTTAACCAGCTTTTGTTCGTTTACACTACGACTTCAATAGCTTCTTTCGTAATTAACGGTACGCAACTTTCAATCGAGATCAACGAAACGTAATAATTTATAATCGACAAGAAGGTATTTAAAAATTGCAAAAAACCTATTTAAAAATTGCAAACAATCTATTTAAAAATCTGTGCCGGACGAACTTTTAAATATCTGTTTGGAGTCTGATCCAAAACTTCGCGTCGCGATGAGATTCACTTCTGAGAATGGTTTTTCAACTCCAAATCTACGTTACAGTATATAATCTTAATATAACTGGTATTAAACACTTATACAATAGAAGAAAGTTGTCAAAACGTCGACTCCTCGATCGAACTGCCATGTGTTCTGCAAATGGAAAGTACATACCGTGTTATTGATAATATTGGGTAACTATGCCCTAGATATTAAATACATTTCCAAACAAAAGATAAATATTCGTTATTCAATTTATTAATTACTTTTTATATACTACACGATGATTGTTTCAAGAAACTATTTCATGAAAACGCGAATTTACATAGAACTACGCAGCCCAATTATT